>NW_027325708.1:0-153876 GCF_048418805.1 Vulpes vulpes | reverse complement strand
TTCTCCTTCTCCTTCTCTTTCTCCTCCTCCTCCTCCTTCTTCTTCTCCTCCTTCTCCTCCTTCTCCTCCTCCTCCTCCTCCTCCTCCTCCTCCTCTTCTTCTTCTTCTTCTTCTTCTTCTTCTTCTTCTTCTTCTTCTTCTTCTTCTTCTTCTCTCTTCTTCTTCCTTCTTGTAGAGACAGGAGTCTCTGCATCTTTGAATTCACAAAATTAAAGAACATTATTTGTGTTGATTTTAGCTGTTATTTGCTTTTATATCTAATAATGAATGCTGCCACCTCAACACCTCTGCCAGGTGATTGTTTGAACACACCTTGAACATTTTCCTTTTTATTTCACCTGGCATTCTAATGAGATAACTTATTTTAGTTTTAAGCATTTTTTTCTTTTTTGAGTCAAAATTTATCTATGGATTTTGTTTTTAGGTCTCAATAGGGTTCTGAAACAAATTTAAAATAAACAGCTTTTTTTTCTCTTTCTGACAGTGCTTCAAAAATTTAGTGAGAATTCTCATTTTCAAGATAGACATTACCAGTTTGACTGAATTAATTTACTTTGTACAATACTTTTCCATACAAAACATATGGTGCAAGTATCTGTGCAATTAAGGATGCAGTTAGGATCTGAGCTTTCTATAGGGTCACGTGGATTTAGGAATAGAGTTAACTTTTACCAAAAAAGGAGGGGGATTCTCTATGCTTTTATTTATTTTAGTAGGACATAGTCTAAGAAGTTTGCTTGGTTAGATGGCCCTCTGTGATGTCCTGACTATTATAGTTTGAAATGCAAAGAAAACATTGAAATAATACCTAAGACTCACTTTTCTTTACCTTCAGTCTTTATGTTCTATTATTTTATCACATTCATTGGATAAAGGTATATGTATAGGTACAAAATTACCTCAGTGTTTTGCCAATTATCAGAATTCTGTGGTTGCTATGCTGTAGTGTCTGTGGTCAATGCCATAGAATTACCACTCGATTCTATATTATCCACTGTGCCTTATGTTTTAATAACTATTTTGTAAAGAGAATATGAATTATTTGTCCCCATATGACATTTTTTAAATTGACTTAAATTTCTGGATACCTATTATACTTTTAATTGCCTATTTTCTTGGTTAATTACCAGTTTTTATAATCTATTACTAAGAGGGCCATAGAACTATGAGACTGACAGTATAAGTGAGGAGCTAGGTCATCTCCTATTATCTTTAGGAAAGGTTAAAGATGCAATCTGGCTTAAGTTTAAAGATTTAATACAGAATATTTCCCTTGGAAGAAAAAAAATGATACTCATTCTGAAAAAAAAAAAAGATTCTAGGGTTATATAGGATAATGCTATAGAAGTCTTAGAAAACTCTAAAAATGCTTCTGTTACTGGCCTGTTACATGATACAATTTTCTGTTACATGATAATTGTTAAAAAGGCAGAACAATTTTTCTGATATCCTATCCTCTTAGGACTTCTGCTTTTCCCACTTTTATCTTTTTAACTAACTTATATGAAAAAAAGTGTGATCAGTATCAATTCTTAATTTGAAATGTGCCTGTGCAGTTGAATTGAAACGTAGAAATTAAAGGATACCTTTTAGAGCAGATTTCTTCTTAGATTCTCACAGAAGCTAAGTGCTCCTTATCTGTGTAAGCTAGTTGAGTTCATTCTAATTTTCTGTTGATGGGTCTGTGTCAGGTCCTTGTGTGTGTGTGTGTGTGTGTGTGTGTGTGTGTGTTTCCTATTCATTCCTCCTTCTATTTTGTTCCCCTTGGTAACCATACTAATGTAATTGATATATTTCCTTTGAATTTGTATATATTTTTCCAAACAGGTCGGCAAACCAACATAATGAATTGTATTCATTATATTTTGGCATACATTGTAAAAGACGCTGCAGAAGTGTGTGAAGGGGAAAACCTAGGATTAAAAAGAATGATGTTTAGGGAGTAGAAAGTAAGGTTGTGAAGGTTTAAAATTCTATGAAAGACTTAAGATGCTTACCATGAAATATAAAAAGAGACAAAACATTGTTCAAGTTATAAAGTCAAGAAAGGCTGAGACAAAGCAAAATTAACAAGTGCCCCCAAAATAATAATTTCAGAAAAGAATATTTCCTTTAGATGGTTGTGTGTAGGTTTTGTGTTGTTTTAATTTTGGGTGAAACAGAGAATAGTAGAGAAGAAATGCGGGAGAAAAAAGAGAGAGAGAGAGAGAGAGAGATCAAATATCCCCAGAGGAGCTGACAGATTGGTAAGAAGCTTGATGTTACAGTTTGAAATGTTTGAGAGTATATCTTTTCTAATGAGAAGGAAGCAACGCAACGCATAGCTAATTGATAAAATTTGGAGATATTCTTATAAATCTGAATAGTGTGAGCCCACAAACTCAGTGCAATGCCATGGTTCTCCCCAATTGTGTTTGAGGGATTTGTCTTCTCTTGAATAGCCATAGGAATTTAGCTGTGGCCATGCACATTTTTGAATCTGTGGTTTAAACAAAGTCTAATAGGCTTATTTACTGCTTTATATCTTAAAGCTTTTAATATGTTCATGCACATTATAAATGGGAGAAGCAGCATAGAGTGGTGTTCTGATAAGAAAATTGTTTTTTTTAAGATGGTGTTCCATGGGTTTATGTGTTGAAATTTGAGAAATACTACTATATGACTTATAAATCACTTAGTTTGTCAAGGGAAAATTATGTAATCCATTACAAATCAATTGATCAGGGAAGCAAATTCTTTCAAAGATCAAAAAAGATATCAGAAAATAAGGGGCACCTGCGTAGGCCCAGTGATTGAGTGTCTGCTTTTGGGTCAGGTCATGATTCCAGGTCCTGGGATGGAGTCCCAGGTAGGGCTCCCTGCATGGAGTCTGCTTCTCCATCTGCCTAAGTCTCTGCCTCTCTCTCTGTTTCTCTCATGAATAAATAAATAAAGTCTTTAAAAAAATAGATATTAGAAGGGCAGCCCTGGTGGCTCAGCAGTTTAGCGCTGCCTTCAGCCCAGGGCGTGAATCCTGGAGACCCGGATCGAGTCCCACATTGGGCTCCCTGCATGGAGCCTGCTTCTCCCTCTGCCTGTGTCTCTGCCTCTCTCTCTCTCCTCTCTGTGCTTCTCATAAATAAATAAATTCTTTAAAAAAATAGATATTAGAAAAAGAAGATATTTTTAAATATATATTTTACCTTTTCTAATTGAATTATCTACTAATATTTAGCTTAACAAATCCATCCATAGGTTTAATTTCTTCTGTCAACCTCAGAGTTATGTTTTAATAATCTATCATACCTTAGGGTGAGGTCACATTAAAATAAAAGTATACATGGTTTAAATATGACTTGTACTGATAAAAATATAATGATTTCTTAGGTTTTTCTAACTTTAACATCATATTAACTTGTGTGGTGATTCTACCTACATATTTATTGAGAAAAGCATTCTCTGCTTAACAATATATAGTTTAATCTTCCTGGCTGATCCAGTTATTAAACACTACCCACCCACACACCCACACCCCCTTGAAAAAGAAAAAAAAGAAAGAAAATAAAAGGAAAAGGAAAAAGAACCAGATAATAATTTCATTCTGTTTCATTTTTATTTCTGTTCTGTATCTGTCATTTTTGTTGTTCCAGTAGCTGAAACAATAACTAATATTGACAGGGGCTAAGACAGGGTGATTATAGCCTTTCTCCCTGCAGTTACACTGTAAGTGTTAATCATTTCTTGGAAGACATCAGCTACCTGAGTGGCACAAACCTTTCCAAAAGAGATGTTCGTGTTCCTAGAAATTGCAATTGCTGATGTTTCTTACTTTTGACATTCTTTTTAGAAACTTTGTGCAAAGTTGTTTGTTTGTTTGTTTGTTTGTTTCCCAGAGTATATTTCCAGACAAAAATACTAAGTCCTAAGTTTTATCTGTAGAATGAAAATTATATGGGATAATCTTCCTCCTTGACAAACACACTCTGATGATGAACTGTCTTGAGTAAAAATTGGAAAATTAGTTCATAAAAACAATACTAATCAATTATAATCAATTATAAGTAATATCAATCACAAGGATATTAGATATTTTACCTTCTTATAGCACCAATTATTTCTTTTCTATCTATAGAATCAGTTATTTTATTCCATAAATGAATCAAGACATCTATCATTTCTTTCTTTCTCTTTCTTTTCTTTCCTTTCTTTTTTTTCTTTTCTTTCCTTTCTTTCTTCTTTCTTTCTTTCTTTCTTTCTTCTTTCTTCTTTCTTTCTTTTTCTTTCTTTCTTTCTACCTGTATTTATGTCTATGATATCTACTCTTTTTGATAATGTCATTTTAATGATACTATGAAAGCTATAGAAGCCTGGATGTGAAACTTATAGAATAGGATTTAATGATTAGAAAAGTGAATTTTCTGGCAACATAAGTTTGAATTACTTAGCCAAGTCAAAACCATATCCTATCATCAAAAAAGGGGCATTTTGATTTTATTTTTAAAAGATGTAAAGTATTTGGATTTTAAAAATTTAATTTTTGATTTAAAGTCAACGTCAGCATGAACAGTCACTAAAATTTTTAGTGAAGTGAAAATTTTTCCATCACTAACTTGGACAGTCTGTAGATTTGGAAACCAAGACCCAAAAATGCAACATTAATTTATAATGTTTTTGACTGTGGTATCTAATGCTAATTAATAAAGTTTCCAACTATCTATTGGAGGCAATGTCCCTTTTTTATTTATTTTATTTTATTTTTGTTTTTTAATGTCCCCTTTTTATTAAAATGTCTGTAACATTACCATTTTTATTCTGAAATGAAATTTTGCATTTTAGCTATCTTTATGGATAACTTTTCTAAACTTAATACCTGCATTATAACATAAAGGACATATAAAAGTAATTTATGATAAAATAGGACATAGTTCAATATGTATAAATCAAGGGAGAATATATAAAGAAGTCATCAGCTGATCTTTAAAATTGGTAATAAATTTTTGATAATTATCTAAACACAATAAAATGAAGTCATTTCTCATTTGTGTAGAAGTTACATTCCCTGAAAAATAAGCATATGATAAAGAGCTCTGTAAAAATAACTTTTATATATGTACAATGGAGTTAAAGTCTAGACTTACATAATTGTAAATAGGTTTTCACCTTTGTATAAAATCTTATATGATATTTAAAACTTAACTGAGGCTCAGTTCACTGCACAGCACTTCCCTCTATGTCATGGTACAATTAGATTCCTCATCCCTAACCACTGAATTTCCTAGTCAATGTCTCCTACCTGTCTACCCAACTCCCATCCCACAATCAAGTGAAATCACAACCGGAATTTTCCAAATTCTGGAAAGGGATGGAACTGTTTTCATTGAGAACCACTAAGGTGTGTAATTGTTTTAAAATGAGATATGAAAAAAGGTCTCCTGGCAGGAATTTATCTTTCTGTTCTATCTAGAATGCCTCAAACACATGGGATTCTGCACCTATGAACAGGTATGCGGACCATAGACAAAAAATAAAATGGCTATTTGTTACCAGAAGCATTCTATGAACTTAAACTGCAACAGATTTGCTGATTGAATATACAGAACTGATGGGTACCTGGTGCCTGTTAACAGGAATTGCAGTCAAGTATATTTTAAATAAGTCCATTGACTAGTGAATCCCAAATGGCTACTGGAAACTCAGGTGTTTTATTATTCAGACACTTCTCTGAATTTAAGCAATACAATTTAATATTCAGGTTGTTATATCAATATTGGCTTTTGTATATTTTAAGTGTCCTTGGACATGAATAGTTATTCAAATTATAACCTGAATTTAATAGATTTCTATTAACTTTCTAATATTTTAAGAATAGTAAGTGATTAAATGGATATATGATAACAAAAGGAAGAATAACACTATAGAATTCTATGAATCCATTAAAACTGATGACATAAAATATGTATTAATTCCATAGGGAGATTTATTGTATATTAATGGAAATAGTAGAGAAATATTAATACACTGTCACCCAGACTAGATCTCTTGAGATCTTCCTGGTTTTTGGTATGATGAGTGATTCTCCATTGAACCTGGACATTGTTGTTTTATTGTGTGAAATTCCACATCTTATTTAGCCTCCTATTTTAGCTGACTTTCCCTGATATCATGATGGCAGAGGAAAGTGGGGTCTTGCCTTGTTAGTGCCAGGTGGAGGTAGAAGCTTAGGTTTCCCACTCAGCCTCTATTGACACCTGAGGCATGATTGTGGGTCCTTTTTACTTCTGGCAGGGATGGTGGGAGTTATAGCTTCCCAGCTGGTCTCTAGTGTCACCACTGTGAATTAGCTTCATTATTCCTGGATTATGCTAAAAGTCCTGGTTATCTACTAGGCTTCTTTGGACACCACTCTAGAAGCAAGGGGGAGGGCACCCCACTACTGCCAGGTATGGGTATAAGTCCAGGTTCCCCACTTTGGCCTTTGCTGGTGTATGTGTGAGTCCCAGTTCTTTGTGTGGTATTTGTCTAGAATAGCATCTTGCTAGTTAGAATCTTTTCTAGTCATAGAAAAAAAAAAGCCTAGAAAGAACAGGCTTTTGTTGTTGTTTGTCTATGAATATTGGCATTTCTGAGTTATTAGCTTATTCAGTTCCAAGTCTGGGATCTACGAGGCAACAATAAAACCTGAGGAACTCATCACCATGTTGTTCCTCAGCTCCAAGTTCCCTAGCTGGGCTGCCTTCTTCTGTCCACCCTTCAGTCTTCTCAAATTTGTTTTATATACAATTACTAGGATTTTTAGTTGTACTTAGTGAGAAGAATCAGAAAATTATATCTACTGCATCTTCTCAGAAGCAAAAGTAAGTGTGCATCTAGGTTTTTAAAAACTCAAAATAGAAAAAAGAAATGCCTTATGTTTATCATTTTATAAAATGTTTTTAAAGATATAGCCATGTTCCACAAATCTCTAAAGCAACAGAATGTCTATGCATTGCCAGTGGATTTAAATGGGATAAGATTTAGTAACACATACATGATATGGCATAAGAGGTCAAAGACATAGAAACACTGGTTCCCCACAAGATATAAAGGTTGTGGAAATATAGATGATGGATTATACTGTTTGCATTTTATCATCTGTAACCATGATGGATACATGTTATCAGAGTGAATACAATGAAGTTTATACGATGATGCGACGTTGCCAAATACCACTGTCTGAGTAACCATAAGAAAGGAGTGAAAAGAAGCCTGAAATTGATGTTAGATAAAATTGTTTTAATTCCTGACTCTGGTTCTAAAGAGATATTTGATCTTCAGCAAGTAACTTACTCTTTTGAGTCACAGTTTCTACATTTTCAGCTAGGTTTAAATTTTTTTCATCACTTTTTGTGACTTTGTTACTGATTTTGTAGAACTCAAATACATCATTTTACATGTTAATATGCATAATAAGATGATGCCACATCTTAATTATTTGATTCATGGAGATAGTCTTAACAAAATAGAACATACCATCTTTCACAAAGCTGTATGATACGACAGAAATTAATAAATTTAGGTAGTGGAGTTAGATAGTGATCTAAAACTTGGATCCTTGACATATTGTTTAATATATTTGAGACATTTTATTAATCTTTCTATGCCTTAGTTTGTTTTTGTTTTTTGTTTTTGTTTTTGTTTTTGTTTTTGTTTTTGTTTTTGTAAAAAGAACTAATAGTTTCTGCCTCCTAGGAGATATTTTGAAGAGTTAAAGTGTTGTATGCAACTTGGTACCTGACAATTGTAAACAAATGCTAAATCTTATAAAACTTCCCTTGAATAAAGGAAATTATAAAATAATCCCAATTTAAAATTTTGTAACTGCATCCACTACATACAAATACATTTGCTTGAACATGAGAATTATATCAGTTAGATTAAATCATAAATTGTCTCATTTCTTCTTCTGTAGGATTACTAATATCTGAAGAATAGAAATCATTTTCATATTTGTATTTCCAAAAGCAAAGAGCCCAAACTCTGGTGCATTGCTATATCCATTAAATATTTGCTGAAGCAGTGAGCAAATGGATGAATAAACTAAAAGATAAATTAAAATTATGTTTTTTTAAATAAAATAAAAAGTAAACAGCTTTTTTTAAAAAAGGCCAAAAATCAAAGATTAGCTATTTTGAGGGCCTCAGCCATACAGGATAATTTTCTGAAGTGTGTACAACCGATATTTCTATTTGGTAAGATAAGAATGTTATTGCAGTAGGGTTAATGGTATTTATTTTGAACACAATCCCCTTGATTTAAATCCACATACATTTCAGTGATGGTTCAGCTTGGTTAGTCGTGCAAATTAAAGTGTTACTGAAGCTGAGCTCTCTGAAAAGAGATGTGTTCTGGAGAAGAATAAATGGTCAATATCCAGGGCAACTAGTGTATTCACCCAGAAAATAACTGGTGTCCCTTCAGAATGTGATACTGATACTGATGGATTGATTTAGTATTTCTTGGAAGCTTTCAATTTGTTAGGCATCAGACAGAATTTTCAAAATCAGCCACTTGTCCCACTTGCCTCATTGTAGAAATTCATATACAAAGATACAAAGAACAGAGAACTAAGGAAAGCTATCTTGCATGTGCATGCACAAACACATGAACATATTTTTTTCCAGATTAATTTTGCTTAGAAACCAAAGACATAGAAAAGCATGCAAAAAAAGTTTTTAAGTTATTTTCTTTGGTGAAATAAATTAGTATGGAAGGGGGAAATCAGGAAATGGAAAAGTTTCATGTTTAAATTCAGGAAATTCTGAATTAAGTTACATTAATTTTTCTCTGAATTTCTGGTTAAATGTTTGTATTCTCTCTAGATAATTTTAATGCATTTCTTATTAGTTATTACATGCACAAAAACGCACATCAATTTACTTAAGCTTGAAACAGTATTTTGAATTTTCTTTCTGTTTGTCTCTTGAAAATATTTAGAATGCAAGCAAACTGATTAAAACCAGTTAACTAATTATTATATCAACTATTTAAAGAATGATTTAAACTAGTCTATATAAAAGTTCAGGTACAGTATGTGTATAAATAAGTAACAAAAACATACATTTATTTCTGAGCTTACCAGCAGCCAAGACATTAAGGTAAACCTTTAAAGTTATATAGTACTTTGATTTAATTGAAGGAAACAAAATGATAAGCATGAAAAATAGATGTTTTCCATGACCCTAAGATTTGCTAAGCTATGCAATGAGATTTTTTATTTACATGAGGAGCTTTGAGAATATATAAAAGCTAATGAAAATCAAAATGCTAAATAATTTCTACTAGAACATACTAGCAAATAAATCATCAAAAAATATGGTTGGCCATCAAGATATAAAATGCATTTAATAATTTTCAATTAGGTTGTTAAATTGCTGAAAGGACAAGCCAATATTTAAAACTAAGTATGTTAAAATTAAGTTAGTAAGATAAATGAGCTCAGTTATTGCCTAATTATTGGAGATCAAAAAATAATAAAGAAAAATGAAAGGAAAACATAAATAATGTTGACTAAAGGTATGTCTTAGAGGGAGCTAAAACTAAATAGTTATTCACATAAAGAAGAAACTTTTAAAGCATGCAGTTCTGCAGAATCTTAGGCTAATATTTCCACCAGGATTCAAACAGAATTCTGTGATCACTAATGTCGCAGCTGCAAACTTGTATAACCATTAGTTTATTTTGATAAGATAATAGTTCCAGACACTGAGGGATAAAGTATCAGGTGTTTATTTTCAGTACTGGGAGCTGAGGATAGTGGGGAAAGTGGTTCTAACACCTCATGTGTTTCTATTGGTCACCATGAAAAGCTAAGCCTAATCAAATGACCAGGCTATCTACCTCTGAGGCTTGAATGGTAGGGACATTAAAGGGCATAATAGTTGAATGAAAAATAAATGCCCAGGATAATGCTGCCTTGGACAGGGGGATTAAAAACAAACAAATACATCTTAATTTGTCAATCATTTATTATAAGACATAGAACAATTTCTTAATACCAAGTGTGTATTAGAATCACTTAAGAAACTTTTGTGAAATACTGATGGATAAGCCCCATCCAAGAACAATTTAAATCAGAATTCCTGAATGAGATGTGGATCTCAGTTTTAAAGTTCCCAGTTGATTTTTATGCAAACTCAGAATTTGGATTCACTATTATAGGCTACTATAAACATGAAGGAGTTTACTCAAGATGCAATCAAATACATACTAAATGAGAATGTTTATTTGTTTGTTTGTTTGTTTTTAAGTTACAGTTTGGGTCTCTCTTACCTGATTAGAATTTCTGGGTGAATTTGCATAGGAATCACCAAATCTTGGTCTTCAAAGTGCCTAGCTCATTTTTCCCCAAATGTGAGACTTTATCAGTGATACCAGGTAGGACACAGAAACAACATCAATTTAAAATTAATACAGTAGTGTGAAAAGTCCTTCTCTTCTTAATTCTGTTTTAATCTTCTGATCACCTTGGGAAGAGAGATAAATTGTGTTGCTAGTATATATTTAACACCCCGTGACACTCTATCACTGAGATGGAAGAGGGGGACAGTGAAAAGAGAACTCAGACTAAAATTTGGTGGGTAATAGTATCTAATTATAATTTGATGATAGAATTATTTCCTTTTCTTTGTAGATATTTTTTTATTCTGTTTCTTCTAAATACTGAATTCTCCCATATGGTAATGAGTCAATTTAAAGAGTAGTTAAAGGTGAATTACAGTAGACGTTGTATTCAGATAAAGAAAAAAAAAGTGAAAACATTTATCACAGTTCAGATATTAAAAAAAGAGAGAGTCTGAGAGAGGAGTTATATTCTGATTCTGTAATAAGTGTAAAATCCCAGGAAGTAGTAATGAAGGAAGAGGAGAATGGGCTGGGGAGGAAAAACATATATGACCCATGGGTCATTAATTTCCCACCCCCTGAGGAATAGTCAGAGGCTCTGGGCATGGCATGAAGTGAGAGCACTATGTTTACATGGAGTGTTTCATAACACGAACTATAAAAAAAAAAAAGAAGAAGAAAAGAAGAAAAGAAAGAAAGAAAAGAGAAGGGAAGAGAAAGAAAGAAAATAAAAAGTGGTCATGAATCTTTAAGCCAGTGTGGCTGAGAGGATATGATGTGTTGCATAAGGCATGTCTTATACAACAGTATTCATGTAACTAAAGACTGGAAATTATTTCCCTGATCAGGGACATTGCCACTGGCTTAATTCTGACCTTCAGAATTTTACTGATTTTTATAACAGACTATTTTGTATTTGAGCTGCTCAAAACCGTAAAAGGCTTTTGTATAATAGCTGCCATTTAGTGGGTGCCTGTTTTAGTCTGATTTAACATAATTATCACCAAGCAACCATTATTATTTCAATTTTGCCAGTGAAGTAGTACAGACACTGAACATTAGCTAACTTGAGATAGTAACCAAACCAAATCCATGAGAAATAAAGAACTGAACTCTTCCATTTGCCGTGCATCATTTTATAATCCATGATCTTTCCAAAATTGTCCTTGCATATTTGTTACAATTTCCCCAAACAGTTTTGTCTTAGGAAGGCATTAGCATTTTTTTAGTGTGTTTTAAATGTTTCATTCTTGTTCTTAGACCCAAAGATATACTTATAGACCAAAGATCAGGGGAATGTGTTGCTTAACAAGCCAATGCTTCTCAATCTTTAATGTGCATAGAGATGTTGTTAAAATGCAGTAGTAGGTCTTGTTCAGAGCCAGAGATTATATATTCCTAAGAAGTTTCCATACTTTTAGTAGGAAGGGTGTAAATGTTATTGACTGCAAAATATTTTACTGAATTATTGATATCTGTATTATATAATACAAGTAGTGAAGCAATCTTTAAACATTATGTAGCAACGTTATTACAAATATGTTAATTTAAAAAATGTTATTTTTTTAAACCTTTGAATTCCTAGAAGGAGAAATAGTGGCATTGGTAGGGGGCTGAGGGAAGATAGGATGTGGCCATGCAGAAAAGGTAATTTTTTTAAGAGATTTTATTTATTTATTTGAGAGAGAAAGAGACAGAAAGAGAGCAAGTGAGGCCCACTGAGCAGGGAGACCAACGTAAGGCTGGCCCCCAGGACCCTGGGATCATGTCCTGAGCTGAAGGCAGACACTTAATCCACTGAACCACCGAGTTACCCAGGAGAATGGGTTTTGACTACAAATGTTCCTGTGTTACAAAATAGGCCCAGCTTTATGATGAGACAGATTTAGTGAATGAATTAATTTTTATCTAGCTCAATCAATCTTTATTGACTGAAAGGAAGAAAAACTTAATTATCAATAATTACCATAGAAAAATAAGTCACAGGAAAGTAATAACATTGCCTTGGTTTAAATGTCGAAAGCCATTTAGAAAATTATGCAAAAGAAGTTTTCAATTCTGACCTTAGGTCTTCCCACTCTGTCTGCTTATATCAAACTTAAATAGAGGAAGTAAATAAAAGCAATGATGCACGGTTCATGTCTGTAACTCAGCTCCTGGAGGCCTCACCCTGCTGATATACTGCTGTAATAAATTATACAACTAGTGTGCTTCTTTTGATTTATTACTGCAATAGATCACGAATGTGATGACTGACACAAACATGTGTCCTATAGACAGCTGGGCTTTGTGATATTTTATTTCTATTTCTACATCTTCAATTGCTTAGTTTGGAAAATAAGAAAAAAAACACAAATTGACAAATACAGGAAGATATTTCTGAAGCAGCCCTCCACATAGACTCCTGAAGTAATGGCTTTTAAATTGAGAAGTCCCAGTATTCTTGTTTTCAGTCCTTCCCTAAGGACTGTTTATTAAAGAAGAAAAGAAAAAAAATAACTCATATGAATTAGCATTTTATGAATTCAGGTTATAGGTTGTTTTTCTTTTTGACTGTGTAAATACATAATGACAGACTTCATCTATATTTCCTCATTCTTTGAGCCATCATGAGCTATCATGGAAATTGAAATTATAGATATTTAATATATCAAAGTAATTACCTAATGGACTGTTATACCCTCACTTTTAAAGGAAAGATTTATTTTTGTCATGAATCCAATTTTTTTTTTTTTAAGCTTAGGATTTTTGCCGAAGTGTAAATTACCATTTTTTCTTTCATGTTTGGAACCGCTTTATCTTGGCTGCTGAGAGCATTTCTTCAGTTGGGTACACAGGGCCTCCTATTAATATGTGGTCATCTATTTTCTCTGTTGTTTGTACTTATCTAGAGAGTTGTGTGAAATGCATAGTATTTGATCACAAGAATTTCTTTGTCCCTCATCAACATTTAAAATCATCAGACTCTGTATCTCTTTTGTCAAGAACTATGAAGTTTCTGAGATTTTACCCCACTTGCAGAGTTATGTACTTTTTATAGGTGAATATTATAAAAATGCAAGATATTGGATCAAGGAAAAGTGTTCTTTATTGATACTTATAACCAGATAGCCAGAGTAGCAGTTAAGAATTGGTGCTCCACTTCTAGACCTGCAGCAAAACAATGAGAGCTAATGGAATCTTTCAAAGTGGGTGGTAGGTTACATCCCGTAGAGAGGAATGGGAAGAATGGATTTTTTTCATTTATATATAGAACAGAGTCACCAACTTTCACTTCCCAAGAGAGAGGGAAAAAAAATGTTTTTCTCTTTTGAGACTGGTATGGAAATGGCCTTGGGTTATCAACCTAACTTGGAATATAAATATATCTTTTCAAGGGCCAGATAAAACCTGAATGTCACTGTTTTTTTTTTTTAGATTCGTTTATTTATTTTACCAAGAAATATGCATATGTGCAAGTAGGTAGAGGGGCAGAGGAAGAGGGAGAGGGAGAGATTCTCAAGCAGACTTGCACTGAGTATGAAGCCCCACATGGGTCTTGATCCTAGGACCCTGAGAACACGACCTGAGCCAAAACCATCAAAACCATGAGTCAGTCACCCAAGTGATTGAGCCACCCAGGTGCCCCGAGTGTCACCAGTTTTTAAGGCCCAGAAGTCTGTCCAAATTTGGGGATTCATCACTTTTGACATTTTGAGATAATGGTCATCTTTCTTGCACAATGTGTCTTAACATAAGGACTTAGCCCATCTGCTATTTGGCTGTCTGCGAGAGATAAAATGTATTATCTTTCCAGGTCAGAGAAACTAGCTAGAAAGTGGCTATTGATCTGATTTGCATGATATGTGAAAAGTGTAATGTTTTTGGGGAAACTGAAAGCAAATATTCTCTGTATTTATATTGTATACATTTCTGAGTTTCGGGAGGCTAGGGCTTTTTTCAAAGGCATTGAGAAATCCAAGGAAGCATTTTTTCTTTCCCCATAAAGTCGTAGTTTGCAATTTTCTTACTACTTTAAAGAATTTAAGATTCTCTTTCTCCTTCCCTCTCTCTCCCCTTCTTCTCTTTGTCTCATTGTGGCCGTGAAACTTATTTTATCTCCCTTCTCTTGCCAAAGTAGAACAGTAAATCCCTGCCCTTATGCAAGATTATATCTAGTAGGAAGGCAGACAATAAACAAAATTAACAAATATGTGATAAGGGGATACCTGGTGGCTCAGTGGTTGAGAACCTGCCTTCAGCTCAGGGTATGATCCTGGACTTCCAGGATCTAGTCCCACATCAGGCTCCCTGCAGGGAGCCTGCTTCTCCCTCTGCCTGTGTCTCTGCCTCTCTCTCTCTCTCTCATGAATAAATAAATAAAATCATAAATAAATAAATAAATAAATAAATAAATAAATAGCTAGACAGTGATAAGTACTGAGACAAAAATCATCTTATACCTGAAGGAAATGAGACAGCTAGGTAGCCAGGTGGGTATGTGGTAGAAAAGCATTTCAAGCAGAGAGCACTGCAAATGTGAAGGCCTTGAAGAGGATTTGCATCTTGTGAGTAAGAGAAGGCCTTGGTGGCCAAAGGGAAAGTTGAGAGGAGAGCAGTACCAAGTTCATCTTCCTATTCAATATTAATTTCCCTTGTCCATCACAGGGAGTACTGTGGATGGTACCCTGTTGACAGATCATCAACACATTAACTGCATTAAATTTGATTAAACTTATATGCCTTCACCTAAAGAGTTGTGTCTTTGTAGATGAAAATAAAAGTGAAGAAAAATGAGAGATCTTGACTTTGATAGATTAAGCCTCCTTGGAAAAAAGAAGCATTGAAACCACATAATTGAGATTTGTCAACTTGTGTTTTCTTCCATAA
The DNA here is from genome assembly GCF_048418805.1 of Vulpes vulpes. NCBI lineage: Eukaryota > Metazoa > Chordata > Mammalia > Carnivora > Canidae > Vulpes > Vulpes vulpes. The sequence continues at coordinate 138,648 of NW_027325708.1, read as the reverse complement.
CAATTTAGCTCCTAAAACTTGTGCATTTTTTTTACTGATCAAAATTATTTTCTTTTTTTTATTTAATTTTTTTTTTAATTTTTATTTATTTATGATAGTCACAGAGAGATAGAGAGAGAGGCAGAGACACAGGCAGAGGGAGAAGCAGGCTCCATGCATCGGGAGCCCGACGTGGGATTCGATCCCGGGTCTCCAGGATCGCGCCCTGGGCCAAAGGCAGGCGCCAAACCGCTGCGCCACCCAGGGATCCCAAAATTATTTTCTTTAAATGTGATTTTCAAAGACCAAATAAGAAGTTAGAAATATTCAACATTTGATTTGGCATTACTATCCACTTTTCATTATAAAGTTTAAAGGCCTATTTTTCTTACTGATGGTGACATTCTTTTCATGATTAAGTTTTTAAACATCACTTATTTTGAGTGAGATTATAGGGGAAGGTTAAAATATCATCTTTGTAAAAACAGTTGCATCATATTTATTAAGATTTTAAAAATATATGCAATTATATTCAAATGTATCATTTTTCCTTGCTAAAAAATATGACTAAAAATTTGAAGGCTAAGAAGTGATTTGGATCAAAAACTTGAAAATAAGGAATTAAATGAATCAAGTAAATGTGGATTTAGCAAATCCTACAGTCTATATTAGATAAGGTTATTTAATACAAATAAGTTTGTCATCACAGAAATGTTATAAAAATATGACATTACTAGGCTCATTACCTTGAGAGATAGTACTAGAAATGTAAACTAATTTAAAAAGTTTAGACAAATTAATCAATTCCAAAATCTTGTATCTCTTACAGTGTTGTACTCTGCTTAGTTTTCAAAACTGATATCTAAATATACCGTTGCATTTTTCAGTGGCAAATCTCTATTGATCATAGGCTAAGTGGGAAGAAACATGAAAATGAACTTGTGTGGCAATGATTTTATTTGTCTGTGACATCTTCTGTTGACTCACTATTAATTATACTATTATTCAAAGTAGCAAACTCTTATATTGAAGGAGAGAAACACAATAAGTTTAATTCAAGGAAATGAAATTATCTTAGTTATTAAACAGGGGAGACTATATGGGCTAGAAGAAACCAGCAAAATTTAATAGAAATCCATAAGAAAGGAGAATGAGTCTTCACTGTGTTTATTTTTTAAAGAAAACCAATGGGTGACTAAATAATCTTCAGTCAACTGTTAGAGAAAATGGCTAAAACTGAGCTGGGCTAAACCATTGTCATTCCCCCCCCCCTCCAAGTACAGACCACTTTTAGAATAATAATATTATAATGAAAAAAAGCCACAGGCAATTGAACTAAACAATAATTAAGGATGGGTGTCATGAGTGTTGACTAATTCTTTCTGGGCAATTTTTGGGACAAGAAGTAAGAAGAGTTTGTTTAGTTGAACATAGATAACCTTAGAAGCTGACCTTAGAATAAAAGGGAAAAAAAATTGTTCCAAACATGTGACCACAAGAATGATTAGATTCTGAAGATCTTGTGTCTTTTGGTTGCCTGGTTATATTTTATGAATACATGCACATACAAGTCTGAGTAATCCCATCTGGAAATGGAACACTTCCTTCTTCTGATAATTTTTTTTTAGATTGGCTTGCATTATTAGTTGTTATATTAGCTGGCTTTCTTATTTTCTTTCTCTGACTCATATCTTCACAAAGAAAGCAAGGGAGTAGAAAAGAAAGGCTCTGGAATCAAAATGCAAAAAATAAAGTGAAATTGTTTTAGAGAGCAAAATATATAGTTAAGCTTTGTGTCCCAAGTACCTGAGCAAGAGGTATTAGTACAGATGCTCAAGTGACCACAAGTATGGGCCCAGTAACTTTTAAATCCTGAGTTATAATATGATAAAAGATTTCCCTGGGGAACATCTGGGTGGCTCAGTGGTTGAATGTCTGTCTTTGAGAGCATGATTCCTGGGTCCTGGGACTGAGTCCCGCATCAGGCTCCCTGCAGGGAGCCTGCTTTTCCCTCTGCCTATGTCTCTGCCTCTCTCTGTGTGTCTCTCATGAATAAATAAATAAAATCTTAAAAAAAAGATTTATCTGGATCATCTGCAACATCAGAAGTAGGAAGATTTATAAGAAGTTTACGCATACTATTGGTTTAGCAGAAAGACTTCATTTCAAAAGATCAAGAGTACCAAGATCAAGCCTTGTTCATTCTTGTGATGCTTTCCCAAATGTCTCCCTGCTATGCCAAACCCACTCTTTGATTCTTTCGAGTCTTTTCCCTGGGCTAAAATCCTTTTCCTTTAGTATTTCTCTTCCTTTCCTTTTGAAATTCATACAGAATATTGAAAGTAACCAATTATGAAATATTTGAAACTGAAAGTAAGGTATACTTGAACATGAAAAGTTATGGCAAGATTAACATAAATGTAGTTAATCCGTTGGAAAATATACCTTACATGAATGAAAATGCAACATAACATACGCATTAATTTTTTTAATTGATCATATCTATATGAACTGCTCATATCTGAGGGGTTAGGGAGATATCATAAAGCTCTATATCTGCCTATAAGGCATTTGCATTTAGTTTGAATAATATACTGTTATACTAGAAAGATTCTTAGAATAATCCTGACAAGTCTGCTTATTTCCCAGACTCTTAATTTGCTCATGGTTGTAGAGCTAGTTCTCTGCTCCTCCTCTATTCTCCAGAAATTGTATTTTTGGTTTAGGACCTTTTTTTTTTTTTAACCTTCATCGTAGGCTCATTAATGTTCTATGTTACAAAAGTATCCCAAGGCCATCCATAATGCTTAACATCAGGGCTAACGTGAAAAGCTGAAGGTCAAAATAGAAAGTGTGACAATACTATTATTTGCCAGAGTTTTTAGAGAAAGTTCAATTTTATTTATATGCAGGCTACTACTTAATCATTTTGCATGGATGCTGAATATTTCCTTTTTTATTATATATTCTATTTAGTGCCTCAAAATGTATTCATTGAGAAATATTGCTTATTTAATGACTTTTTCAATGACTTAACAATCGGTATTAACATTTGGGTGATATTAAAGCCAACAGTTAGTTATCCAAACCCAGTTAAAAGGAGAAAGTTTTATTATCTAATATGAATGCTAGGCGGTGATTTATATACTGAATAGTTCAGAACATGTCCTTGAACAATTGTAGCTGCTTATTTTTTGTCATCTTTCTGGCAGGTGCCAAATTGTAATGCTTAATGATACAACTTAAATTAACTAAAATGAATCCTTGTGGAAAAACATAATACCTGCTTGGTACAAGGGAACTGATTATATTGCCTTCATTTACACAGAAGTTATTCATAATTCATTGACACCCTCTCATTACTCAGTTATATTTTTTTTTCTGAGCAAATGGGAAAATATAGAACTTTGTGCAGGTGTTCATAGTTTTTATGCCATATTGAATAGAGTGGTCAAAAAGCTGCTCTTAGCTCCTGGAAATAGCTAAATAACTTTATAACTAACCAACATGCAAAAGCACTTTGAGGATACATAATAGCATAGCTTCTTCTAACAGTGTTTCTCCAAACATTTATCTTTAATATGAATTTTATTTAAATAGCTTAAAATGCATGGAAAATGATACTAAAATATAGAAAAAAAGATTTGTGGCAATGGTAAATTAGAGCAGAGCATGGCATTTTATAGAATATTTGAAGGTTATAGATTTTTTAAATCCTTAATTAAATCAATTATAAGAAAGTAGATGCAAAGTGTCAGAGTTTGAAATGTAGATAAATGCATATTAACATGTAGAGAGAGTAAAGCATTGAATTTTAAATTAACTACAAAAATGGAAATCATTTCCTTTATCCCCACATTTTTCTTCTTTTCTATTATAAAAGATCCCATTTATAGGCTATAAGAGGAATTAATAGTAAAGCTATTTAAAATGTGCAGCTTAATTAATTATTTTTACTCTAATCTGTCCTTGGGCAAAATACTTCCAAGTGGAAGAATTTGTTAGCCTAAAAGCCTCTGAGTTGGAATGCTGCTTGAAAAATCACAGGAGTGAAAACTAGTCAATTGGGTAATCATTTTAATTGCCAAAACTGGTCATTAAGAAGGCCTTCCAACCAGACACTGACTTCGAAGTAGTTGATTTAGTGGTTTCGCGTAGCTTATGTTGTCTTTGTTTTTTGAAGACAACTTTACCAGGATTGGGAGATTGACCTCTTACTTTCTATCCTTTCTTCCAGGGAGTGACCTTCATCAAATCTAAATTATCCAATCTAGAAGGGAACAAGAACTCAGGAGATTCTATAATTTTTATTTAGAAATTTAAGTAAATCTGACTCAAGGATAATTTCCTTCAATTTACACATTTTGGGTGATTAGTGCTAGTTGTTCTTGTTTTGCAAGTGTTTAAAGGGATTGAAAGATTTTAAATTCTCTGATCTCCCGCAAAATACTGTATAACTTGTTGGATCATAAACAATGAGAAATAATTGCCTTAGTGAAGACACTAGAACTGATTTTTTAGAAGTTTCTTATTATTTTCTTAAGTGTACAGAATTTCATGTGCAAATTTAATTCCTTTAAAAATAAATATACAGAGTCACAATTAAAAGAAAATGTAATGTAAAAAGAAAATGTAAATAAGTAAATATTTTCCATATGTTTAAGCATCTGACAAATTGAGTTTATTTTTTGAGATAATAATAATGATGATGATGATGATGATTATAATCCCCTTTACCTATTTCACCCATTCTCCACGCCCACCCCCCTACCATGTGTCTCCTTCCTCTGGTAATCATTTGTTTGTTATTCCTAGTTAAGACTATTTTGGGGCTGTCTCTCTCTCTTTTTTTTTTTCCTTTATTCATCTGCTTTGTTTCTTAAATTCCACACATAAGTGAAATCATACCATATTTGTCTTCCTGACTTACCTTTTTCACTTAGCATAACACCTTTAAGGTCCATCCATGTTGTTGCAAATGGCAAGATTTCATTCTTTCTTTATGGTGGAGTAATATTCTGTTGTATATACATACTACATATTTATCCTTCATCTTTTAATGGACGCTTCACTTGATTTGCTTCAATAGGTTGGCCATTGTAAATAATGCTTCAATAAATATAGGGCTGCATATATCTTTTTGAATCAGTGCTTTTGCTTTCTTTGGATAAATGCCCAGCAGTGGAATTAATGGATAATATGGCAATTCAATTTTAAGGTTTTCAAGGAACTTCCATACTGTTTTCCACAGTGGCTGCACCAATTTGCATTCCCACCAACAGTGAACAGGGGTTTTAAAAATATACATGTTGTCTAAGGGTAAAAGAAGTTATTAGCATTTTAAGCATACAGAATGAAAGATTCTTAAATTTTCACTTTCAATATTTTATAATTGCATGGTTTAAATTATGCTGTGGGTCATAGTATAGTCCTTAAAATTTTAATTCAGAAAAAAAGTCATATATAAAACAACTTTGTTACGTGACATATTAAGAGTAACCTGTAAGTTTTTATATAAAATCATGATTAAATATATATTTTATATACATATATGTAACATGTACATAATAAAGAATTGGAAGGAAATGGGATGCAATCACTATATTTTTCTGTATACTATCATCTCAGAAGCTGGAGTGAGAAAAAGTCTTCCTCTTGGTGCCCTGGTTTTTCCTCTGGAAAATGAAACATAAAAAATCTAAGTAATGCTATCTTATACTGCAGATAAATTACATTAATGTGTCTTGAAAGACAGACTTTTAAAAATATATGACAAAGTCTTTCAGGATAATAATGTTTCCGAAACATTTCTTATGACTGGTTTTAAGTTAGGCTGAAAAGCTCAAATTTTGATCTCTCCTACAATGCAGCCCAGCTTTTATTTGAAATATTTCTTCTGATCATAAGCAATTAAAAGGGGAAGACTGTCTCAGAGTCTATTTGACTTGCTTTCTTCTTATTTTTAATTAAGGAATATACATGGCAAGAAATTCTTGATATTCTGCATATATTTATGTTTCCATCTTCAAATATTATAATGCTTAAGGAGGAAGAGCCATTGATCAATGGAACAAAAAGATCTTAATTTTTATGCTGTAGAGGTTAAGTATTTTGGAGGTCAGCAAAATCTCTTAGTAGTGAATATCAAGTAGCTTTCACTGATTTTTTTTCTTCCTAATATGGAATACAAATAATTTTACCGAAAACATGAGTATTCATATTTCAGTGTTTGCTTTTTGAGTATTATACACAATAGTATTGAGAATGATCTTGATAAATGTATGTTGAAAATTCCTCTTATACCATTTGGAAATAGCATTCATATGATTTATTTGATTAAAGTGGTTTGAAATTCTAATAGAAAACATCTCTTACTAGTCTAGAGTATTGTCTGTGGAAGACAATATATATCGCTGAAGTAAATGCCTAAAGGGTTATTAATTCGCTCCTAGATTACAAAGAAAGTTTGGAGGAAAACTGAATGGCTAGAGTTCATTACAAAATTGATGAAATAGAAAATCTTAATTCATAAGAACATTGAGTAGAAGAGTTCATGTTGTAACGTGATACTGACTTCATCTACTCAAAGCTCCTATTATCCATATGCAGTCATGCTTTAACATTGCTTATTTTGAGGTAGGTCACTGGGGTGGCTCAGTTGGTTAAGCCTCTGACTTCGGCTCAGGTTGTGATCTCGTGGTCCTGGGATCAAGACCCACAATGGGCAACTTGCTCAGCTAGGAGCCTGCTTTCTCCCTCTCCCTTTGCCTTCTGTTCTCTCTCTCTCTCTCTCCCTCTCTCTCTCTCTGTCAAATACATACATAAATACATACATACATACATACATACATACATACATAAATTCTTAAAAAAAAAAAGTGAGAATTACCCTGCATCCTAGCAATTATACTATTAGGTATTTACCCAAAAGGTACAAAAATACTGATTTTTATCAGTGTGCTGGTAATAATATCAGCATTATCAACAATAGCCAAATTTGGGAAAGAACCCAATTATCCATCGACTGATAAACAGATAAAAAAGATATGTGTGTGTGTGTGTGTGTGTGTGTGTGTGTGTGTGTGTGTTGTGTGTAATGAACTATTACTCAGCCATCTAAAATAATGGAATCTTGTTATTTGGAATGATGTGGATGAAGCTAGAGTGTATTAATGCTAAATGAAATGAGTCCATCAGGGAAAGATAAATACCATATGATTTTGCTCATATGTGGAATTTAAGAAACAAAACAGATGAACATAGAGGAATGAAAAAAAAGAGAGAGAGAGGGAAGAAAACCATAAGAAACTCTTAACTATACAGAAAAAGCTGAGGGTTTCTGGAAGGAAGGTGGATGGTGGATGGGCTAAGTGGGTGATGGGTATTGAGAAGGACACTTGTGATACACACTGGGTGTTATATATAAGTGATGAATCACTAAATTTTACTCCTGGAACCAATATTACACTGTATGTTCACTTACTAGAATTTAAGTAAAAAATTGAAACAAAAATAAAATAAAACTGCTTATTTTTTTAAATAAAATTTCCTTCAGTGAATACAGAATGAGTCAACTCTATATTACTGGCAAATTATTGATACAACATCCAAAGCAGCTTTCTCTCTATTGGTTATCCTATCTACTTCTCTTTCCTCGGAAGGTTTAAATTCTTACAAATAATGAAGAATCATCAGTGTTATTATTTTATCAGAAGAAAACAGACCATAGGCTTTTGGCTGCCCAAGTCAATCTATTAATCTTTCTCACTCTATGTCTTTTCATAAATTGTGGATGAAGCATATACTTCATCATTTAGAAGACATTGCCCTGGATTCAGCTATGGCAGGTGGTTACAATAGCTTTAAACTTTTCTGAATATTTTGTTTTGAACATAATTCAAAGAAAGCAGTATTCCTAATATTAAAACACGATTGAAAGTACTGTAAAATGCCGGCATAATGAATCAATCTTCTCGGGAAATCTTTTTGATTAAAACATTCCATTTTCTGAGTAACACCCTGTTTTGTTGGTTTAAATCAGTAAAGTCACACTGGCAGACAGGAAGGTGGCTGGAACATTAAGAAGACATTAACCCACTTCCCAAGGTTGAGCTTTATAATTGTGAACTGTCAGAACAGTGTTGCTTTCCAGATTCATTTTTCCTTCAGAAATATTCAGTGAACAATTTTTAAAAATGATTATGACAGATAAAAGGAAAATGTGTTTATAGAGCTTGAGCTTTTTAAGCAATAGCTGAATAAAATAGAAAAATACCAAGGTTGTTTTCATGGACTCCTTTACTATTAACAGTCTCTATGATTACTCCACCTATTCTTTTAATAATCTCTGAAGTCTTTATTAGTCTAACTCTCTTGTCTTTAGGTCACTAGCTCTGTATGTGTGTGTCTGTGTGTGTGTGTGTGTGTGTGTGTGCACGCACGCGCGCGTGAGAGAGATAGAATAGAACATTTAGGGAGTCATGGCTTGATACAGGAAACCTTATTTTCTAAACTTGGTTCAGTAACTTACTTGGTGCACTTTGAAGCTATTTCCTGGTATTAAAATACAAGAAAATTATTTTTTGAAAATTATTAAATATATTTTAACATATTAAAAATATATTGAAAATCTTATATCATGGGGTAATTAAGGACAACTAATTTAAGTTTCTTCTCTTACATTTAACATATTTATTTTACTTTTTTAACAAAAATTCTTAAAAGGCTACAAAAGTAGACAGAATAGTGCAGTGTATCCCATGTACCAGTCACCTAACTTCAGTAGTTGTTAATATATAGTAAGTTTTGCTCCTTAAATACCTCCTCACACTTGGATGATTTTGAAGCATATCTTAGGCATTTAAACATTGCATCTGTAAGAATTTTAGCTTGTAACTGTAAATGATAGGGAATTATTTTCCTATATTTAGTTTTCATAGTCAAAATACTTATATTGTATCTTAAATAAACTTCCTTAATTCATCATATTATTCAGTTAAAATGTTTACAATTGTTTTTTTTAAATCGAGTCTGAATCATAATTTATATAAAATAAATTCACTGAATTTAAGTATACAATTTAGTGACTCAAAAAATGTGTAAGACCGTATAATTACTACCACAATCATAGTACATTTCTATCACTCCACAATGTTTCCTCATATACTTTCATTGGCTAGGACATATGATTGGTGCATGTGTAATGAAAAAAAACCTGTTAAAGTTTTCCAAAGTGACTACACCATTTAACTGACCTACCAATGGTATATGAGAGTTTCAGTTACTCCACATTCTCACCCACTCTTAGTATCTCATTGTGGCTTTAATTTGCACTTTCTTATGCTAATAATGTTGAGTATCTTTTCATGTGGTACTGTCCACTTGTTTATTTTCTTTATGAAATAGCTGTTAGCATCTGTTTTTGGTCTTTATTTACCTAATTTTTTTTAATTGCCTTTTCATGACTGAGTCCTAAGGTGTTTTTTTAAATTTACTTTGATTCTAAGTACTTTGCCTGAAAAATATGATATACATATTTTCTCCTACTCTGTGGCTTGCCTTTTATTCATTTATTTTTTTGTTTCAGTAATATATCTGAAGGGGAAAAAAGTTTAATTTTGATGATTTGAATTTATCAGTTATTTCTTTTATGGCTTATGCTATTTGTATTTATCTAGGAAATTTTTGCCTACCTGAAGATAAAAAAATATATTATTCTATTTTCTTTCAGAAGTTTTATAATTCCAGGGGGAAACAATTCAGGCTTTCACCAATAAGTAATATGTTAGCTTTATTGTATTTATTGATATCCTTTAGCGATATTATGTAATTCCCTTCTATTTCTAATTTGCTGATGTTATCAAGAATGGGTTTTCATTTTCATCAAATGCTTTTTCTTCATCTATGATATGATATATGTTTTTTTCTGCTTTATTTTAGTTATATATATATACTGAATTATAATTAATTGCTTTTTGATTATTAAAATAATCATGAATTCCTGAGATAAACTATATTTTATCATCATGTGTTTTTGTTTCCGTACATGAGATCTGAATAATTAATTTATTGTTTAAAATATTTGCTTGATAGTCATAACAAATATTGATATGTAATTTATTTCCTTGTAATGTCTTTGTTAGATTTAGGTGTTAGGGTTATTCTACATAGATAGATATAGATATAGATATAGATATAGATATAGATATAGATATAGAAATATGTATGAGTAGTACCATGCTAACATAGGTATGTTAGGCTTATTTTATATATATATATATATATATATATATATATATATATAGGCTTATATATAAGCCTAATATAATAGGCTTATTATATATATACATATATATATATAGGTATGTTATACATAGGTATGTATGACTACTTCATGTGTTTTTGTGTATTTTTATAAAAACCAAAATGTATTATTTTGATGTATAGTCTTTAAATTTATTTTTTAAGAGCAGATATTGTATTTTGCTCTTTTTTTCTTTTTCTTACCTCTATGCTGTCATAATTAAGGGCATTGTTTCTGGAGCTTAGAATCAAATCATGTCTCCATGACTTCTTCCTTCTCTTCCTCCTTCTTTTTCTTTTTAAACAGATTGACTAAAATATCATTTCATACCATATGATTCACCCTTTTAAATTGAACATGCAATAAAATGCTTTTAGTATATTCATATAGTTGTGCAATCATTATCACAATCAATTTTAGAGCATTTCATCACACTACGGAGAAACCTTGCATCCTCAGCCATTGATCCTTGGCTTCCCTCCTCCTATCCGTTGGCAACCATGAATCCATCTACTACTGTCTCTACAGATTTGTCTATCCTGGATATTTCATATAAATAGAACATATGGTCCTTTGCTATTAGCTTTTTCCATGTAACAAATGTTTTTGAAGTTCATTAATTTTATTACATATATATATAATAGAGTATGAGAAAGGAATTGAGTGTGACAGTAGAGGGAGTCAGGTTGTTGTAGGGAAATCAAGATAAGTCTCCCTAATTGAAAAAAAAATGATTTTGAGCTAAAGGGGTGAACCAGTTGGCCAGGTAGCTATTTTGGGCACCAGTCTCTCAGACAAAGGGAGCAGCCTGTGTGAAACTTTGTATGTGCTTTGTATATTTGAGACATAATCAGATCACTGTGACCAGAATAGAGAGAGCTTGAATATAGAGAATTGTAGGTGATAATTCCAGAGAGGTAACAGGGATCAGGTCATATAAGACATCATAGACTATTTCAAGGATTTTGAAGGGTCTTGAAAAAGATTAGATGTATAGATACACTCACATCTGGTTGTAAGAATGTTGTTACTACATTTTGTGTGTTCATGTTAATTTTTTTGTTTTGAGTTTTTGTTTCATTTAATTGACTTCTATTCAATAAGATGAATTTTAAATTAAGACACATTTCTACAGTATGTTTCTTAATTTTAAAGATTATAGGCAATCACACTTAACTGTTTAAGACTTTTTGCAATTCTAAAATTAAGCGGCATTTTACAAGAATGTATTATCACTCAAGAAACTGATGACAGTGTTTACTTCCGAGGAAAAGGATGTGAGGTTGGAAGTTGGAGGTGGAAAGGAGTATGTGCAGGATTATTGCAATTGTTAAAAATAAGTTCAACTCATTTTGTATGTAAATTATGCTTTGATAAAGTCAGTTTAAAAGAAAACTATATGTAAAGAAGATGTGGATATGAAAGTATATACAGATCCTATGGTAGTTTTCATTGAGTTTTTATTTTTTCAACACTTATGTCTTTTAATTTAATTAATAAAGAGGAATTTTAAGATGATGTTAGTATGTATTTATGAAAATTCAAATAGATTTTTATTAACTCACCTTGCTACCAACATATAATTTTATAAATATTTTCACATTTACTAAAGTGACTTTGGAGTAGCCAGTGGCCATATATATAAAATTTAACAAATATAATGTATCAGTAATATAGTAATATCATATATTATAATTTTATATATCAATAGTAATATAATATTAATAAATAAAACCGCTTAAGTAAACATTTTGGATATAAATTTCAATCACAAATATTTCATTACTTTCTCAAAGTGACTTTTAACAAATCAAATAAGGTTTTTTGTTGTTGTTGTTTTGTTTTGTTTTGATTAGCAATCATGAAACTGTTTAGAGCAATATGATCCAGAGAGATATAAGAGATATAACATCTCTCCTTACATAAACAACAAAACGTTTTGATTTCCAAAACTGAAAATCCGTTGTAGTTTTTTTTTTTTTAAGATTTTATTTATTTATTTATGAGAGACATAGAGAGAGGCAGAAGGAAAAGCAGACTCCCTATGGGGAGCCTGATGTGGAACTCGATCCCAGGACCCTGGGATCACAACCTGAGCCAAAGGCAGACACTCAACCACTGGGCCACCCAGGCGCCCCTCCGTGTGGTTCTAACACTTTAGGAAAGCCAGCATCAATGTAATATGACTGCTTAATTAAAATCACTGTTTTTTAATTTTCTCTCAAAATAAATAAATTGGCATAACCTTTGTGGCTCTTGGTAGAAATTTCCAGTTGACATCCAACCAAGAAATGAAGTGAAACTCAAGGATTTTACCAAAACAGATATTAATTTTACCTCTAAGCATAGGTTTGACGATGTGATAATCACAGAAGTTGAAAAAGCATTGTTTACAAATGGAAATCTATTGTAAAAGTTTATTTTTAAGTTGATTATTTATCATTTGTAACACTTTGGAAAATAAGAATGGGACTCAAAGAATTTAAAAATACTTATTTTACAAGCCTATCTCATTGCTACCATGTCATGTAAAAATAATTACAGCAAACATTTATGAAAAGCTAACTATGTAACAATGCTAAATGTTTTGTATTATTTAACAGGTTTTAAAATTTTATTATATATATTCTGCTTTTGTTAATAAGAAGAAAAAGAGGCCTGGAGAAGTGAAATAACAAGTCTCAGTTTGCATGATAAGAAAAGGTTCGAAAACAGACCCAAATATTCTGACTTCAGAGACCAGGGTGATAATCTTAGGCTATTCTTTCTTTTCAAATGTAGCATTAAATTAGTTTCTACCCTGCCCATGTACAGTTTTATTCAGACATATGCTGGAAAGCACATCTTCATTAATACAAATAAGCATCCTTTTGTGCAGGACACCTCTTTCTTTCTTTCTTTCTTTCTTTCTTTCTTTCTTTCTTTCTTCCTTTCTTTTTTTTTTTACAATCTTTCTTTTTTTCTTACAATGTAACATCTAAGATAATAATTGATTTTTGTTAGATATTCAGTAAATCCCAGTTTGAAAAATGAAGACTGGCATTTTAGTATAACTTTGACATATGAGGCTTTGATTTAATATATACTTCTTTGACTACCTCTTCACTTTTTCTAGTAAAATATTAAAATGCCAGGAGAGTTGTATTTAGACAATGATCTAGAGAGTAACAGCATTGAAATATTTATCAAAGGCATGAATGTGATCCTGAGAAGATTATGCCTACAGTTCTTCGGTAGAACACATATTTAGTAATACTGTTTTACAAAGAAAAGATTATATCTTTGGGTACACAACCAAATAAAGTACAAAGCTGAGTTCAAAGTTCATAAAAATATACCTTTAAAAAAATAGGAAGTGAAAGAAAGAAACCCAAACACAAGAAGCAAGGTTTTCTATTCACTGTTTTATGAACTGATTTGATAATCATCGCATGTTAAATATGTTCTATTCTAAGCACTTGAGTCACAAAAACGAAAAGATAGAATTGTTGCTTTCAAATATTTTACCCTTGCCAGGGATATGGATAAAATATAAGTCCTTATGAAATTCTCTGTTGAGTGTTACAATAAATATGTGTAGAAACTGTCTGGATATGCAGAGGAAGGAGTCATTTGGCTGTGGCCAGCAAGGAGAGAGTTCTCAAGGAAGTCACTCCTGAATGGGTCTCATGGTGGACATTTTTGGGAGGAATTCAGAGCAGAAATAACTTATGGAAAAATATATTCAGGTTTTCTTTTATGTTTACTCTTTATCAATACAATCATCTTATGATTCTCAAACTGTCTAATATATATACCTTAGAATTTGGACAATTTAATACTGCAATCATATATGAAGGCACACAAAACATTAGAAACCTGCTCAAATTCCAGTTAGGATTGGTTATAACATTTCAGGGATATCACAGTTTATTCTTCTTTTTAGTCATCTCAGTGACCTTAAGGAATATCCCATCCTTTCTCTTTTCCTTAAAATAAGAGCAAGACTGAGTCATTGCCTTTTATTTTTTATTATATATTAGAGGACTGAATTCCAAGAAGCCAAATGGCTTATTTGGGGGGAAATAATGAGCCTCAGAATAGGGTTCCCTTCTACTACTTCTTTCAGGCGTATCCTTGAGATCTTTTCCTTGCTTTCTTCCACCTGTTCTTGGCCCCCAGCAGACTTTCTTGGAGTCACCTGACTTGTCCTCTGGCATCTGGTTGAGTATAGTCAACAGAGAGATCAGAAAGAGAGAGTATAAAATCAAAATAATTCATTCTCTAATCTTTCTCTAGGATGGGTTTACCTCTTTAACTGAGGCTGGTAACACAATAGGTGGTCTTTTAGAGGATTGCTGTGAATGTTGTTCTTTTCAAATTTGGTTGGACACTGAGGACGTTTTGATACTTCATATTCGTCACACACACTCAGGCAACTTAAATGCAGCCAGCTATTCTGAAATTAGATATTTCTCAGTTTTGAGTTTCTGATTTACCACATCACCATTCTCTCCAAAGCTAAAGCAACAGCAGATGTTTCTTTGCAACCTATAACACTTTGTCATGCCTGACCATATAGCAGGGGCCAAGTTGTTATTTCTTTTAATGATCGCTTACCATCTTGTCAGTGAGGCAGTCAACTGGGGTGTTTGGGAAGCTTTCTATTTGCTTGGCTTTTAAATCATTTAGTTTAACATTTAGCATCTGGGTGCTGGAAATAAGTTGTCTGGTTTATAAAACTGTATTTTTGTATTCTCTCATTGGTTCTAGTGCTACCAATAAGGCACCAGGGAAGTTTCAAGACGGAAAATCATATGATTAGTGATTAAATTTCTGATACATAATTTCAAGTCTATGTGGTATCACAAATTTAATTGTCTATCTAGAGGACACATGTGAGATCAAGTGACTGTATCAAGAAATGCATTTTCTAAATGACCATAAATTCTTATGTTGAAACATGAGCCTATTTATAGGTTCAAGGTGAAAATGCCTCAAAATTATGCCATAATGGTACATTACCATATAACATGGTAAAGTGCAGTTTTTGATGACAGAGCTTTTGCACTGTAAATGAAGATGCTGATTAGGCTTGCAAGGTGCAGTATTTGTGAACTTATGATAAAAATGTTTTAACTTGGAGATGAGAAAGTATAATGTAGTGGGTTTCACATCTCTGTTCGACATGGAACTCTAACTGGTGGAATGAGATGTCTGGAGTCAGCTCATTCTTAGTAGACCCTATTGTACCCTATTAAAGCAACATGCATAATTATAGACTGGTTTTAATGTTACTTTTTTCCTCTTTCTCTGTGTCAGCAGAAGTAGAGAAGTAAACTACTAGACTCAATAAGTATTAAAATTCATAAAGATTGCTGTATGCTAAATAGACTTTCGGTACCATAGAAAAAATTTGTCATGAGACTAGCTATTTGTCCTTCATTAAAAAGACAACTAATTTTATTTACATCTAATTATTAGAATTTTGCTTTCATTCTTAGTGATTCATCAATGTGTATATTTTGTTTATGCAAAATATGATACTGGATAGAAAAGGGAATCGAAGGTGTTACTATAGTTTCTAACTTGAAGGAGCATGGATAAAATAATAAAGACAGTACATACATACATGCCAATATATGAAGAAGAATTTCTCCACTTTCTTTGACTAAAGCAAATTTTATATGTAGAATTGAAATCAGATCTCAATTGATTTGGGTCTGAAATAGGCTCCAATCACTCAATAAATCTGTGACTGTGGATTGATTGTTAAGCTTCAGTCTTTTTTTTTTTTTTTTTTTTTATGATAGTCACAGAGAGAGAGAGAGAGAGGCAGAGACACAGGCAGAGGGAGAAGCAGGCTCCATGCACCGGGAGCCTGATGTGGGATTCGATCCCGGGTCTCCAGGATCGCGCCCTGGGCCAAAGGCAGGCGCCAAACCACTGCGCCACCCAGGGATCCCTAAGCTTCAGTCTTTACCATTGAAATTTGGAATGAAATGATCTCTATCTTTCTGTTAATGTGAAGATTAAAATTAGGTTTGATACATGTATTATGTACCTACCCCATAAATTGCAAGCATTTGTGAAGTGTTAGTTTGTAATGTTTACCAGGAAAAAAAAAGGTAAAAAGATGAATGAATGAATGAATGAATGAAGGAATAGATGAAATGAAAAGCCTCATGAGTTTTGATAAAAAGTGAATTAGGAAGTGCTTCTTTTGCAATTACTGCTCTAATATTTGTATTCTTCACCCTTCTTAAAATATCAAGTGTTACCCTTTTTTCTGGACAAATGCACCTGATCTTAATTGGTCTCTCTGCAGCTTTTTTGTTTTTATCAAATCTGCTCTCTACAGTAGAAGCAGAATAATCTTTAAAACTACAAACCAATAAAACATGAGTTTTTAAAATTATTATTATTATTAATTATTGCTATAATTTTTGGAACAAGATTGACAGACAGCCTTGGTCTATAAGAAGGAAGGCCCTATACATTTGCCCTTCTGCCCTTTCTCCTCAGGCTCTTCATGGGATCTTTTTAGATGTCTGAGTGACCCTCATGCTCCCTTAACCTTCATTCATTTCCCCCACATTTTCTGTTCCTCCTTACTCTTGACTCTCACACTGTGTATTCCCTCTGCCCAAAGCCCTTCCTTCTGTCTTTCTCTTTTCCTCTCCTATTGACTGTTTATCATTCTCTTTTTCAGGAAAATCTTCCCAGGTAGCTATCATTTTTACTCTCGTCGCAAATAATCTTTCCTTCATCATTTTGATTTAAAAAATATATTCATTGAAATTTACAGTAGATACAAATCTTAAATGTTGGCTCTCCTAAAAGGAAGGAGTGAAACTGTTGGCTTAATCAGCTCAGGCTGCTATAACAAAATGCCATACACTGGGTGGCTAAAGCAACAGACATTTATTTTTTTACAGTCCTAGAGGCTGAAAATCAAGATCAGGGTGCCAGCATGGTCAGGATCAGGTGACAGCCCTCCTCCTGGCTTGCAGTGCTTGCTTTCTTGTGGGAGGGGGGAAAAAGGAGAATAGAGACAGATATAAAAATATATATTCTTAATTAAAAATGATGAATAATTATATTTCTGTGGTAAGATTATTTTCTTTAATTTTTCATGTCACATTCTCTCTTTTGGTGATCTCTTCATTCAACTAACAAGCATATACTCATATTTAAAGTATTGCTTTAGGGATGCCTGGGTGGCTCAGTGGTTTAACGCCTGCCTTCGGCCCAGGGTGTGATCCTGGGGACCCGGGATCGAGTTCCACATCGGGCTCCCTGCATGGAGCCTGCTTCTCCCTCTGCCTGTGTCTCTGCCTCCCTCTCTCTGTGTCTCTCATGAATAAATAAATAAAATATTTTAAAAAATAAACTATTGCTTTATTCATCCACTGATTTCATAAAGAGTTGAGAACTATATGGGTAGGCCACCTATGGTTTAGGTTTAGAAGCAAAAACTAAATAAAATGACTAGATGATAAATCCACTAATTTCCCTTTTAATCCCTCTCTTTCCATCCCACCCCCATCCATTCCCCAGTCATGGGAAACACTGTTTTTTGTCACCATAGATTAGTTTGCATTTTTTTTTTTTTTTTAGTTTATATAAGTGGTATCTTATACTATGTATTTCTTTTTTGTCTGGCTTCTTTCACTTGGCATAATTATTCGGAATCCATCCACATCATTACATGCACCAAATAGTTCATCTTTTTTTTCTCTCTCTCTCAATGGTATTACATTGTATGTGTTAAGGAAAAAAATATATCCATGACACTTGTTAAAAAACCAATGCAGGCTATTTTCAGAACCAACACAAGAGATATAAGGGAGTATTGCAATGGAATTTTGTAGTAGAGGAAAGAAATGTGCTCAACTCCAAACACAAGGAAAAGTAGAAATTTATAGTCAAGGAGCAGAGTGGGTTGTTTATGGATGGACACCTACTCTGAGGAAATATCAGAAGTAAGGGAAGATTCTGGGTACATTGACCTAACAAGATTCTTTTTTTTTTTAAGATTTATTTATTTATTCATGAAAGATACAGACTGAGAGAGAGGTAGAGACATAGGCAAAGGAAGAAGCAGGCTCCTTGTAGGGAGCCGGATGTGGGACTCGATCCCAGATCCTGGGATACCTCCCTGAGCTGAAGACAGGCTCCCTACCGCTGAACCACCCAGGTGTCCCAAGGTTCTTGGTGATGGCAAGCCAAAGTGATCAGACTTCACCATGGGAGTACAAGGGATGGGGAATTTAGTTAGATATTGACAGTGATCAGATATCAAGAGTGGGGGATTCTGGCTAAACTGACTTAGTAAGATTTTTGCTAATGTTGAGTTTCTGAGGACATACCCAAGCATAAAATAATATGGATATATGCGATTTGTTTATGCATATATCTGCACATGGGCATGGAGTGGCTTCCAATTTATGCTTATTGTAGGTGGAGTTGCTATGAACATTTGTGTACAAGTCTTTATCTAGATATATGCTTTAATTTTATTGGGTAAATAAACACTAGGAAATAGAAGGGTAGATCGTATGCTAGTTATATGTTTAACTTTTTAAGAAAATGCCAAATTGTTTTCCATATTGGTAGTACCATTTTCCATTCCTACAAATTCTTCCATAACCTCACCAACACTTGGTTTGCTGGCCATTTTAACTTTATTCTAAGAATGGTGCCGTAATTTTATTTCCCTAATGTCTAATGATGACAATAACCTTTTTTATATGCTTATTTGCCACATATATACATGAAGAAAGTGTATTCTTTCTTGAATAAAGTGTCGTTTCAAAAATGCTTCCCATTCCTTATTGGATTATATATTCATTATATTTTTTTAGTTTTGGTAGGTTTTTTTCCTTAATATATATCCTTTGCTAGACCTACGTTTTGAAATTTTTTTTTAGTTTGTGACTTACCTTTTCATTGTCTTACCATTTTCCTCTGAAGTGTAGTTTTCTAATTTGATTTAGTTCATTTTATAGATCTTTTTGATCTATCATGGTTTTGATGTCATACCTAAGAAATATTTGCTGACCCCAAGATCATTAAAATTTTCTTCCATATTTTTCTTTAGTTTTAAAGTTTAAAATTTTTCATTTAGGTCTGTGATAAATTTCCAGTTGATTTCTTAATAGGATGATAGTTTATTTTTTGTGTATGCATATTTATTTATTCAAGTATCATGTTCTGAAGAAACTATCCTTTTTTAAAAAATTGTCAAAAATTAGTTATCTATACATGTATGGGTCTGTTTGTGAACTCTCTCATCTGTTTCACTGATGTATTTCTCTTTTTCTAATACTACATATATCCTCTTGGTAACTGTCAATTTATTATGTCTTGAAATGAGGTAATGTTAATCAACCAACTTATTTTTTTGCCATTTTTTTGTATACAAAATATTTTGCATTTCCATACGAAATTTAGAATCAGCTTGTCAATTTCTAGGAATTGTCTGCCGGGTTTTTATTGGGATTAGGTATAATTCACCAGTTTGAGGAGAGATGACATCTCAATAGCTTGAATCTTACAAACCATAAATAGAGTATATCTCTTTATTTATTCAGGTTTTTATTAGTTTCTCTTAACCAAATTCTATAGTTTTTAGGTTATTGTACATATTTTTTATATGTTACTAAGTATTTATTATTTGTTGATACTACTGTATAAGTTTTCTTATTTTAATTTTCAATTATTTATTGTTAATATACAGAAATTTTTATAGCAACCTTGTGTCCTATAGTTTTACTAGATATATTAGTTATCCTAAGCAGGTTTTTTTGCTTTGTAGATTCTATTAAATTTTTTATGTAGAGGATTAGATTATGTTATCTGAAAATAAATTCAGTTTGATTTCTTCCTCTTCTCCTCTCCCATCTGGAAAAAAAATAAAATTGTTTTCTTGCCTTATTATTCTGCCTAGACACTGTAGGACAAATTTGAGTAGAAGGGAGAGTGATCATTCCTCTTGTTCCTAGTTTAATATCTATTCTGAGTCTTTATCAGGAATGGCTGTTAGATCTTATAAATAATTTCTTTGCATTTATTAAGATCTTCATATGTGTTGTCACTTTTGTTTTGTTAATATGGTAAATTATACTGTTAGTTTTTTTAATGTTAAATTAATCTTTATTTCTGGGATAACCCCCCCTTCATCATTATGTATTATCTATTTTATGGTTCTCAAATAGCCATTTATTTTAAATTTTATTGATTTTTCTCTATTGTTTTTTTCTGTTTTCTATTTCTTTGATTTCTCTACTTTTATTTTCCTTTCTATACTTTAGGTTTAACTTTTTATTGTTTTCTTCTAGTTTTTTAGGATGGACACTGAGGTCATTAATTTGAGACATTTCTTTTTCTTTTGTATCTTGTCTTGTAGTCGCTAGTGGCAAATTTTTCATATTTCCACTAAAATACCTGAGCTGTGTTCTAGGAAATGGTTAAGCTATTTGGAAAGAATTTGATCCTTTGAGTTCTTCCTTTAAGTTTTGTTAGACAGGAGTAAAGCAGAGTTAGTCTGGGGTTAATTTATATTTCTCATTGCTGAGGCAAGACTCTTCTAGGTACTCTATTCAGACTCCCTATTAATTGGAAAGTTTTCAAGTCTGGTTGGTATTAACAGGCACGATTCATGGACCTGTGTGAATATCGGAACTCTTCTCTCTGATCCTTTTGTATGGCCCTTTCATCAACCCCAATTTGCTTCAGATGCATATGCTTGTGCTTAGTACTTGGCTGACTCCTCTAGGAGAACCCTTTGCAGATATCTAGAGTTCTCTTTATGTTACATTCTCTTCTCTGACACTCTACCCTATGAGATCTAACCTACTGGCCTCCTTTAATTCTCAGCCCTACCCCTCTCAGGGAGTTGTCTAGGTTCTGTTGGGTTCTTTTGTACTTTGATGCTACCTGAATCTCTCAGGCATTTAGCCATGGCCATCATGAGACTCACTCAGTTTATTTCCTAAGTTAATTAGGAATCATTGTCCTTTCTCACCTTATGTCCAATGTGCTGAAAAGACTTGTTTTATATATTTTATTCATTTTTTAGTTGTTTTATTCAGAAGATAAATCTAGTCCTTTAATATGGTCTAAGTGGAAGTTTGGTCATTACTTTTAAACTTTTATTGCCAATTCATGTATATCTGGTTTAGTTATTCATGGTGAAAGATTCCTGAGGGAAAAACCTGAGTCTTATAGTTCTTTATATTCCTTTTATAATTCTGATAGCTTGATGAGTGTTCACTGAATGACTGATGATTCTTATTAAAGGACAGTGCTTATTAGTAATCATAATCTCATATTTTTGACCTGGTGATTTTGTTTTATAGTGCTGAAAAAATGCTGTTGCTTATATGGACTAAATGATCAGTAAATTGTGATATACTAAAAATATTAAGTAGACACGTTATAAAAACTAAGAATGATTAAAACATTTAAAATAAACTATAAAGAATTTTATGATACATTTAGTAAAATGCATCTTTTAAATGATGATTTTCATTGATTAAATGCAACTAATCTTAATCTTTTAAAAAAATTTTTTGAAGCAAAAATAGATGTGGAGATAGAAATGTCTATATATTCATTTAAAAAACATATATTTAAATTTATTTCAGGTGATTGTCAAATCTGGTCCAGGAACTTTCCTCAGTTTGGCTGTTTATGACAATTATATCTTCTGGTCAGACTGGGGAAGAAGAGCTATTCTGCGTTCCAACAAGTACACAGGAGGAGATACAAAAATTCTTCGTTCTGATATTCCACATCAACCAATGGGAATCATAGCTGTTGCCAATGACACCAATAGCTGTAAGTTACACTAGAAACTTAATGTATTTCTTAATTATATAATCTTTGGAAAAAATTATGTTTTCCAGTAATACTTAGTTGGATTTTTTTAACGTTTCTGGAGATAGTGTTCAGGATTTGCCTATTCAATATATTAAAATTCTCTGAAAGGCTCAAGGTAATTTCTGTAGTTCTTCATTTTTCACCAGAAGACAATTCCTTTTTACTTACTTGTTTCTGGAAATTTATTCTCTCTCACTCTAAATCTTCGAACATTCAAATCAAGTCGTTTCCATGAAAATAATACTTCTTGCTAAATAAGCTTTACCTTGGGCTGAAAAGTTCTTTAATCACTGAAATACCTACAAAAATTGCAGCTTAAGGCATCAGTATGTGTTTTAGTTCATTTGATGCCATGGCATCCTTGACAAATGTTCTAGAAGATGTAGTGGCTTATGTTGCATGCTTTTCTAATGTTTTTACCTCTTATGATGTTTGGATTTTCCAAAGTCCTGAATATTCCTTGTTTATATCTTTGAGAGGGGCAGCCTAACAGTTTACTGTTAATCTAACAAAGAATAGAAATTCAGTATAAAATGTTACCAATAGTCTCTTCATTGCAGGTGAACTTTCTCCATGTTCATTATTAAATGGAGGTTGCCATGATCTGTGCCTTTTAACTCCTAATGGGAGAGTGAATTGTTCCTGCAGGGGGGATCGAATACTGCTAGATGACAACAGATGTGTGAGTAAGTAAAGACAATTGAAATGTGATATGACATAACTACTCAAAAGGCATACATGGATATTGAAATTGTCTTGATATTCATGAAATTGTACTCTCTTCCAATCCTAGAGGCCCAGTTGGCATATCTTTCTATTCTAAAAAGAACTCAATTCACCACTCTACTTAGTTGTTACACCATATGATAGATAATGATAACCAGAACAGTGACAAATGGTGTATCCCCTATTGTGGGCTGGAAGGTGTTTGACGAGTTAGAGAAATACCTGCAAAGTACCTGAAAACTTGTGATTACAACTTTGAGAATTAAGTCAATAGCAAAATTAATTAAATCTGAAATAAACCAATATATAGGCAGTAGATCAGTAACCTTGTAGTAAAACCACTCAGTCTGTCACAGTATGTAAATGAGAGAGAATGGTTCATGCAGCTTATTTGTAATCATTTCCAAACGGTTAATTAAGAATGTAACATTGCAGCCTTGCATGATGTTTATACCTCCCAAAAGGCATTACAATCTTTAATTAGTACCATTACAGTATACACTTATTAGCAGCTAAGTTTTCAAACTGTTTCCAAAATAAATAAGGGTTCAAGTGTTCCAATATTGCCATGAGAAATTAGCCAGTAACATAAAGAATGTTAATTTATCTTTAACATTAAGACTATTTGTGTATTAGAAAGACAAGAGACATCTTGTTGGAAATTAGTGAACTCGCTCTCAGGATGTGGCAATTGTTTTACTTTTTTTTTTCTCTTTTCATCCATATCCTCATCTTATATCTTCATCTTAGAAAATCAACAGAGGTAGATATGTCTACATTATAAAAATAAATATCAAATAGTATAAGTATATTTCATCTTTATCTTTAGTCTTTTTTTGGTCTTTATTTACCAGAGGGATCTTCTCTTTTATCTGTTGTGTACTTTAATACAAGCACTTTAACATCCTGTTCTTTACCTTGAAAACTATTGCACCTAATACAAGAATATAGACATATGTTTTCACTTTACAATTTGGTACTACAACCCAAAGGGCACCTCTTAGTGAAAGAAAGGGCACCTCTGACTTTTATTTAAGACTGTGCCAGAGCAAACGGGAATGATGCAATTGGTCAGTGAACTTTAAATGAAGACAGCCAGTTTTAATAATTCGAGCCTCAAATTCCCATAATTCTTAGTAACCTAACACTTCCTTGAATTGCTCGGGTAATTGCTTAAACTCTTTCAGTTTGCTTTTGTGGTTTCAGCTGTAATGGTCTGGATCTGATGCCATCTGTAAGCCTGGAGTGTTAGTCATGCATTAGAATCACTCATGTTTCTTTCACAGGTCACTACAGGCCAGTAGAAAAGCAATGCCTCTAGTCAAAACAGCAAGGCTTATTTGTATACAGTGGATGCCTGTCCTTGCTCCAAAATAGATTAGATACATCTGTCCCTACTAAGCCACCTGCTTCTCTCTATTGATGAGAGGGGATAATTCAGAAAGAAAACTATCTTTTAAACAAGCACAGTTGTATTCACATGCAACTACAGAGTGATATTTGATTCTTCAGAGCTGACAGACCTTTATAGAAGCATCCTGGATCCATGGTGCATTCATACTGAAATCCTGTGGCCCAGCAGAGAGAGATTGGAAAGTAACTTCTTGTCAAATCCATCTTTGGAAACGAAGATGTCTTTGGCATGTCTATATCCACATCTGAGTTAGTTCACCCAGAGCAGTTCGTGAATGTTAATGGCAGGGTTGAAGGGGGGAAAGGCACCACCCTCAGGACAAGGGAGGGAAAACCATGTGTTGTCATAACTCTTGACAAAAAGATTAGGCAATTCCACTTTATACAAGGTTCCTATTTTTATTTATTTATTTATGATAGTCACAGAGAGATAGAGAGAGAGGCAGAGACACAGGCAGAGGGAGAAGCAGGCTCCATGCACCGGGAGCCTGACGCGGGATTCGATCCCGGGTCTCCAGGATCGCGCCCTGGGCCAAAGGCAGGCGCCAAACCGCTGCGCCACCCAGGGATCCCTATACAAGATTCCTAACCTTATCAACATCCACAATAGAAGTAAGAATAACAAATATAATTGAAGTAATTACCTCGTGAGAGAATAAGAGGACAGCTGAACCACATTTTTGTTTCTGCGAAGAAGCATAAAACACTCAATGCTAGTTCGAATGAACATACCTAAGCAAGAGTTTTGCTTATATAAGGCTTGATTTTATGTAATAAAAACATTTTTGTTATGAATATTTTTTCCCTCAAAGTCATAATGATTATAAAAGCAAAATTTGCATCTTCAATCATAACAGTTAATTCTCATTAGAAGTGAGAAGTTAAACAAGATGTGTTGAAAGTAGATAGAATAAATTGGGAACATCAGTAGCCTCCCAGTAAATGGATTTTGTTCAGTTCCTGCTTGAATGTGATCATGTGCAGCAATGTCAGTACCCTTCTTAATGCTTGTTCCTTTAAATCTAACAATATTTTTAGATTTTTAAATTCTTTGTTACTTTCTCTAAATTGACTTTCTACCTGACCAGTTGAATTTCGACTGTACCAAGAAAAAAATACCATTGAAAGATTTTAATTAGAAGTCATCAGTAGATAGACCAATAGATAATCTGTAAAAATGAGATGCATTCTAGGACTAACAAAGAAATAAAACACTGGAAACTTCAAATAGTATTAGTAGCTGTGTAATTGAATATTTCTAAAATACAACTTTCAAAAGAAATTGATAGTAAATTATAAAATTAAGCTATGTTTTCTGCATTAATAGAGATAAATGAATTCCAATTACCTCCAATATAATTAGTATGACTGGATTTCACTGTACAATTATTCAACAAGCAATGGAGTGAGTACAAGCAAATAACACATGATGCAACCACAAAATCGAATTCTAAGTGTTTACTGGTAAATCTATTATTTAAGAATAAAAACAGGTCCGTTTTGCCCCAGAAGATCTTTTCTAAAATAAGGGTCACATACTGGCATTCCAGGGATGAAACCTAGCTGTAGAAAGATGGGTGTTTGTTTGTTTGTGAGTACTTTGTTGCCATTGGTCTGTGCTCACAGATTGGGCAAGTCACATAAAAACTCAGACTTTTTGGGATCCCTGGGTGGCACAGCGGTTTGGCGCCTGCCTTTGGCCCAGGGCGCGATCCTGGGGACCCGGTATTGAGTCCCACGTCGGGCTCCCGGTGCATGGAGCCTGCTTCTCCCTCTGCCTGTGTCTCTGCCTCTCTCTCTCTCTCTCTGTGACTATCATAAATAAATTTTAAAAATTAAAAAAAACTCAGACTTTTCATTTTTTACAAAAAACTGGAGATTTAGAAGTGGGACATTATGGCAGTGGTCATTTGGAGCCTATAAACTTCTCGGGCACATGCTTTTCAGCTTGTCAGTCTCCTTCAGTTCAACCACAGTTTCCTGTGCACCTCAAGGAGTAGATGCTGGCCCAGTGTGCAGTTCTGCCCCCTGGTACCTCTCACTGTGGGCAGAACAAAAGGCCGATGAGGATACTTTTAACAATTCCAGGACTTCTGAATGGGGAAAGCTGCTACAGAGATTTCTTCCAAAGGTAGCTGAGGAGGGAGATCAGTTGGAGGTAGATTTAAATAAGATGAATCAAGTCAGGCATTAAAAAATGAGAACTCCACACTTGAAACTAATATAACATAGAGCATCAACTATACTCAAACAAAAATAAAGAAATCAAAATGTTAAGTCTGTGTACTGAAAAAATCAGTGTATTAAAGAATATATTATAGTTTCCAATAAGAAAATAAAAAACACAAGAAAAACCTTCTCTCAATATGTACAGAGCTCATTTAACTGACTCTTTTTGACAATTTATTTTTAAGGTAGTTGCTAAGCAAAATGCATAAATATAGTCACCCAAATTTAAGCCCATCCTTCTTTCCATGCATATACAGTCACAAAATAATTAGCAAGACATACAACTAAGTATAAAAGAAAAATGAAGTGAGGCAACTCCCCAAAATTTTAGAAAGGGAATGTGAAAACAGCAAACAAAAAGGTGTTCCTTTAATTTTTTTTTGTAAAGAAATTCCAGAAACCCTTGCCCTTTATTTGACTTTATATTTTGATAAATTTTAGTTTAGTTTTGTAATGAAGATTAAGGGAAACAGTTGTGATGGTATGAGAAATGTTTGCTATTGAGTCAAAACATTGTCTTTTTTCCCCTTCAGCTAAAAATTCCTCTTGCAACATGTATTCAGAGTTTGAGTGTGGAAATGGAGAGTGTATTGACTATCAGCTCACCTGTGATGGCACACCTCACTGTAAGGATAAGTCAGACGAGAAACTGCTCTACTGTGGTAAGTGTCTGATATGTGATGCATGTTCACTTCAGAGAGAAGTTTGTAATTATTTTCATAATTTTTGGTTTGATTGTCTCCATTTCATTTATACATATGATTTCCTTAATGTCTCTCATTAACATGTGGCTATAAGGCAATTAATTGAGTTTGGCTTTGTGTTCTTGTTCAAATGGGACTTCTTACGTCCTATTTGATACCTACCATAGTCAGTGAAGAATTTCCTCATAGCCTTCCACCTACAAAGTACAAGTTTAGATGCCACAGGGGCCTTTCTTTTAAGCTGTCTAGTTATTCATCATGTAGTGATAGGTTTTAGGCTTACATTCTTAAAAATGGAAGGCAGAAATATTAGTTATTGGTACATACTGTAAGTTTACTCGGCAGCAAAGGTCGACCAGCATGTTGTTGAATTGATATCAAAGTGTTGTCCCTATTCTTGTCTCCAGGATTGGCTCAGGGTTAGTGTCTTTCGGTACAAAGGATGATTGCATTAGCCATCCTCCCCATCAAGGGTGGAATTCCTCCAGCTGTGTCTCTGTAGGTGGCACCAAGTGATGGTCAACCTTTCACTCTTTCTTGGGAGTAGAGATTAGCTTTTTGAACCCAGTAGGCAATTGATATTTGCCTTCATTACAACAATATTTCACCTGGAAACTTCTGTGTGTGTAATCATTGATAGTTACTGTAGAACTGTTCCGGATTTTTTCTAAATTGGTATGATTTATTTCTGCGCTATAATATTAGAGTATTGGCATTGTATGCTCTGTAAAATTCAGGAATCTGTATCTGGAATTGCTGTATCTGGTGTCTGATTTTCTCCTTTGTTCTATTATCTGGATAATAATTATACTTAAATAATCAAAGAGTAGTTAAAATAAGAGGAAGGTAGAGTTTGGGAAATTTGCAGGCAGTTCTCTCATTCTTTTATGTTGCAGAATCACACACTCTCAGTTAAAATGATAGATGTAATTTGCCCATGATTGATCTGTAACTAAAATTTTAATGAATTTACCTCAAATGACATATTCATTTCAATGAATGGCTATACCCTATACTCTGTAAAAATCTTGAGGCATATAAAAATAGAAAAATAATCAGCTTGCAAATTTGCATTTATTATGAATTGTCTTGAGAATATATTTCACATTATTTTTACATTCTGAGAATAAGGTAATATTCATGTGAGCAGGGGTTGGCAACCTTATCTGCCTTTATCTGCGAAGGGTTAGCTAGTTAAGGGTTTTAGGTTTTGTGGACCAAAAGTGCTATCTGTGAAATATCCTCTATTTAAAAAATAATTTTTAGAACTATTTTAAAATATACAATCCATTCTTAGCATCAGAGCTATACAAAAACAGGCTGCATTTGTTCCTGTGAGCTACAGTTTGACAATCCTAGGTGTCGATTCTAGACTTTAGAATCACACCTGAGGTTAAATCTTTGTTTCAAAACCTACTAGTGTATGACTAGTATGAGCAAGGGTACTTCCTTATATTTCAGCTTCTCCCTACAAAACAAACCTAGTTTGAATATTAGTTTAGAGCACTGAATAAACAAATGTATGTTTACATTTGCTCGGTATAGAGCCTGGCACAAAATTAATGTTCAGTAAATGGCAGCTATTATTACTGTAAGTGGTACCTTTTGCCTGAAATTGGAAAATGTCAGGAGACTCTCTTTAAGGTAAACAGAATTTAGAAGGCAATTATTCTCCTTAGGAATTCTGGTAGACATTTTTAGATGATTTGTAAGAGAAATTTATGGGTATTTAGGTAATTCTCTGATTCACTTATTCAGAAATAAGTGAATAAGTGAATAAGTGTTTTGCTACTATTTTGTCTTCTTGTAAAAGCCTTATGAGATGTAAAGGAGATAGGAAATAGGTGTTGAGAGTGTCTTATGATTCTTGAGGTACAGACTTACTTCTTGAGAGTTGAATATATATGCTTTTTTTCTGTGCTGACACAAATATCAGAAAGAATAATATGGGTATAGTATCTCCAAGTATGAATCACTGAAGTTAAAGCACTTAGTCTAAAAAGGTCTTTAATGAATTAATTACTTTAATGCATGAATATTCTAATCCAGAGTTTTGATACTGCACAGCACACTTTTTTTAAATAGATCCACAATCCATTCTGAAATAAGAACTCATCTGTTATTTTCTTTTTTCTGTAAAATATCTCATAAGACCTCCAAATATGTTTCTACTTTTCTTTATAAGAAAACAGAAGCTGTCGAAGAGGTTTCAGGCCTTGCTACAATCGTCGTTGCATTCCTCACAGCAAGTTATGTGATGGTGAAAATGACTGTGGCGACAACTCTGATGAACTGGACTGTAAAGGTAAATGTATGTGGCATCAGCTGAGGAATATTCTTATGCTAAGTGTCTCCTGAACTTTTCCATAGTGTGTTCCTGAGAGTACAGTGGTTTCTACCCTTTTGGTATGTGGCCCCTGCTGATAGAGATGGACCACACTTCGGTAAATATCTTCAAAAGGGAGTTATTAGAGTTCATTGAAAATTATGACTATATTCTCTATTCTGGTTTCTATTCCTTTGCTCACCTCAAAACTCTTGTCATTTCTCATCTCTTCAGTTCTACTGCATTATTTATTGTACATTTGTACCGGAATGTGTACTACTGAATGTACTGCTCCAAAAAATGCTCTCCTTTACTTATCAATTCTCTGTTTTTTCACATGACCTCATCATTTTCCTAGCAGTTGGACAATAAACCTTGGTGTTATCCTTGATTCTTCTTTCTACCATATTTTATCACCCATCTATCCATATATCAATAAATCATCCAATTCTTTGAAATATCTTCCCTTTTAATCTGCCTTAAGCCTGGATTAACATAGTAGTCCTTTAACTAGTCTCCCTGCCTCTACTCTTTAGTTAATTCCAGGGT
The DNA here is from genome assembly GCF_048418805.1 of Vulpes vulpes. Lineage (NCBI taxonomy): Eukaryota > Metazoa > Chordata > Mammalia > Carnivora > Canidae > Vulpes > Vulpes vulpes. The sequence goes on along the minus strand of NW_027325708.1, from coordinate 108,554 downwards.
TGTTAGTCATGCTATGACGTTTTATTGAATGTGTTTTCAGAGTGCTTACTGGGACCAATCAGCAAGCCAGATGATCTAGGACAGAATCTCAGCCCCAACAAGACACTGTCTTTGGGTAAAATATTATCCAATCTATGCCTTAGTTTCCCAAGCTGTAGGAAAAGAGGCAATAATTCAATGAGTATATTAATATTAAATAAACTCAGAACAGAATTTGGCATATAGCAAATGCTATGTAAGCATTCACTTGTTTTTTTAATCATGGCCCTGATAAAGATTCACAAATGGAGTCTTGGTGTATAGAGAATAGCAAACAAGTGTTTTAGTCTGACATTTAAGGCCTCTTAAAACCTGGATCCAACAGATTTTTCTAAATCAATTTCCCTTTAAAAATCTTCATTCATTGAACAAATTTCATTGAGTAAAATGCATTAAAGACAGACATAAAATTAATAAGTTATATTAATGAGTTCAAACTCCAAATGAAGACAGTTATTTAAAGATATGAAGGTGTATATCAGATGTAATGATTGCACATATAAAACTATAAGTTTTTTGGGGGGGGGGAGTTGGAATAAAGTATAAATAAGGTAGAATGATCAAAATAGAAGGTAATTCCAAGTATAAATACTAATATTGAAAGCTGCAAATAATTTGATATGGTTAGAGCCAAATGGCATATTGACAAGTGGTTTGAAAAAAAAATAAGTCAAGTCAGAGAGAGGAACCAGTACTTGATGTTGTTTTTTGATACTGTTTTAAGGAGCATGAACTTCACCTTGTAGTCACTAAAGAGTCACTGAAGGTTTAAAGGAAACCCAATACAATCTAATTTACATTTCAAAAAAAGGGGGGGGGTACTGTTTGTGCAAATAAAAACTATAATGCTGAGATGAGAAAGATAAAACAGGAGGCTATCAGAGCAGCTAAATCTAAGAATAAAAAGTAGAGAGACAGATACACAACAGAATTTTTAAAGGTGGTATAATAGGCCATCCTGGGTAATAAACAGAGAAAACATAGACATAGAAAGAATTGACAAGTTTCATGAACTGTTTTCTTCCCTGTTTTAAAACTATTTGTTTTTCATTATTTTTTAAATTTACATTGGTGGGTTTGTTCATGTGGGCTCAGGGATAAGATAATAAAGATGGTTTGCATTCTGAGAGTGGAGCACCTGTAGGCATTCAGATAGAACTGCTCCAAAGACATTTAGGTAGATACAGATCTGGAGCTCAGTTAGTAGATTAAAATAGGAGTGTTGAGTTTGGACTTACTACAGAGAGAAAGCTCAGAGGATGTATAGAGTACTAGTCGTTGTAGGAGAGTACATTAGAATTACCTATTGAAATAAAAAAAAAAGACACTAATAATATAAAAAAGGAGAAATTGACCAAAGGAGTAATGGAAAGATCTTCATGAGAAATGTATTGTTATTATTTTTTTTAATCAGTTAGCATTTTAAGGTGTTAAGGGAAGGCAAGAGGGCAGGTATAGGTAAGGCAGTCATTGAACCTGGCAAATAGGAGATAATCTCTTGGTTACCTTCATGCAAGTCAATTCAGTGGAATGGTAAAGAAAAGCCAAATCTCCCTGGGATCGTGCAGAAAATGGATGGTGAAGGAGTAAATAAAGTAAAACTTTGTTTAGAAAACATTGATGATAAAGGAAAGATGTGAAGTACAGATGCTATGAGAAGGTGATGCAAAGTTGTGTTAGAGAACAGAATGTGTACAGATCAATTTGTAGCTAGAAAAGTTTGGTTTGGAAGTTACTCCACATCTTAGACTAAGACATTGGCCAAACACTTGAGTAGCTCACTAGCTAAGGTTGACACTGTAGTGTAGGAAGAGCCAGATACTTTTGCAGATTAAATCAGCTGTTATTTCATATTATCTATAAAAGATTAAAAATGATAAAATATAGTAAGCTACAGGGAATAAGTGGAGGGAAATGAAGTATTTGGAAGAAAGGAGGAAAGCAAACTAGAAGTTAGAACCCCCCCAAAGGGCATTTTTTTTGTCAGTTATTTGCAAGCAGGAAAAGAGAATATAATGAAGATGTTATAGGATAACTAGGATAGACGTTATAGGAAACTAGGATAAAGATAAGAATATCAAGCTAGAATGTGAAGGAATGGAACAAAAGATACAGAGAGCAGATTTTAAAACAAAGGTCATAAGAGGGACCATGGAAAGCTAATACGTTACAGTGGATTTTCTTGAAAAAATGAAAAAAAAATTCAAAGGTGATAAATAAATTAGTGAATTTGGGTTCATGAAATATAGCACCCACTACCTGGTAGGTGTATATTAAATTCTTATGTGGTAAGTGAAGAAATAAGTTTTCCAAAAAATACAGATAGGTTTTATCCTGCCTAACATCATCAATATGCTGCTGAATAACAATAAAAATAACTCAAAATGTTATTTCCCCTTTCGTAGGCTAAACTCTTGATTTCTGGGTTATAGCTAGCTCAGCCAGCTCCTTGGGCAATAACTACTGCATCTGTGAATCAAGTTTCTGTTAAAACTTTTATTTTGTTGTAAGAATAGTGTAAAACTAATAGCAATTGGATACCTTAAAAACAGCAGCAACAACAAAATGTATGCCTTGAAATTCTTCCCGCAGAATGTAGGACATTTAAACTAACAGTGTGTGTGGAAACTCAAACATACACCATATTACTTACTAGAAATTAGTAGATTTAAGTGGACTCTCTCTTTTAGGAGAAACAAACAGGTAGCTTTTTAGATGAGAGATTACTTATTACAGTTATATCTTTTGGATTTGAGTTTTCTCACAAATTTGTTCACATGGTGTCCTTGTCAGTCACATTTCACATCCTAAGGGAGAGATTTCTCTGGGTCCATATCCTATAAGCCAGTTTATCTTATAAATCAGTAATTCAGATGTGTATCCATGCAGCAAATGGAACCTTACAGTATCTAAAAGATGATGAAGTTTGAAAAGAAGGACGGAAGGGCTCGAAGATAATGGAAAAGGAGTTTTCTTTCCAAGTCTTTTCTTCCAGATACTCCTTCTCTGTTTCTATCATCCATACAACATGTACATGCAGTCCTTTGTTGTATATATGTGTGCAGACACACACACACAAACCACTTATTACTGTTTAATGTAAATAAAGACGCGAAGAATTCAAATTAGTACAATAGAAAGTCAATATATACAAAAGAGTTTGATAGGCTATGGAGAGAGACTACAGTGGCATCATCTGTAAATTATTTGAAGTACTATTGCACTTTTATTTCTTTAGTTTAGATGTTCATAATAATATTAATATATTAATCATATATAATTAGTTCATAATATATCAATATATTAATAGTAATATATTAATTAGTTTAGATGTTCATAATAATACCATATTAATTATATGATTAATAATATAATATGAATATATTAATATTAATATGTTATTGTTATCATTATTATTCCACAAGGCAGAGTGGAAATGGATGTTACAAGGAATCAGTTTTGGTTTCTTCTCCATTTGAGGGAAAGCACAACCCTAAAGCCTTGTAAATCTTTTATAACTGCCCTGAGAGTTTTAGACCCCAGGCAATCTGGCGGGGTGGGAGCAGAGGGGGGATAACTTGAAGAGTTCTTCAGAAAGTTTGTCACCCTGGTTTCCTCTTCCAGTGTGTGTGAGAGATTGAGTGAATAGGTTTAGGAGAGCACATAATATCCCTCCTTCTCTCCCTATTGAGATGTTTCTAATTACTCCCCTTGGGAAGTATCTGAACTTGCCGGGATCACTTGGACACCTTTAGGAGAACTGGAAAGCTAAGTAGTTCTAAGGCTACCTGATAGAGAGGAAACTGGTCTTAGTTTTTTGTATTTTTTTTCATAAGTTCAGAGCAAAACTTTGAAGATTCCACAAACAATAAGCAAAAGAAAAGAATAAGCATGCCTATAGATGAAATCATCATTCCTTCTGGGTTTGCATACCCTTAGAGCCTAAGCAGTAAATAAAATAAAAGATGTGGCTTGAGAGTAAACAAATGAGACATGACAGCAAATTTAATGCTTGCTTCTTAGCCTCTTTCTTTCTTTCTTTCTCTCTTTCTTTCTTTCTTTCTTTCTCTCTTTCTTCTTTATTTCTTCTTTCTTCTTTCTTTCTCTTTCCATGTCAGCTGCCCTGTGCTGCCTCTGGGCAGGGAATTTGGAAGAGAAAACATTGATTTAAGTTATTTATAAGAAATGTCCTAAAATCACAAAATCCATGTTTTACCTTTCCTATCTCATTAATCTTTTTACTGACATGGAATCAAGAAAGTGGATGCAAGAAAAATTAAGAAAGTATGTGAGGTAAAGAATGGTTTTACTTTCTCTTTTACTGCTGCTTTGATCCACAGTCCCTGTCAGATCTTCCTTTGTAGTATCTTATTGCTATTCCTGGGGTGGCTCTGGTATGTTTTCACTCACATTTTGTGGGCTTACTTTTTCTTTTGGACTATCTGGAGGGAAAAGTCTTGTATTTCTCACTTGGATTATCTTTATTAGGACTACATTATTTTCTTTTCTCTCTTTTTCAGACTTTTAGCCTGAGGAAAAATTGTCAGAAAGCTTTCATATTCACTTGACAAATTAGAGATTCCAACATATTTCTCCCTCAAAAATCACCCTAAGGGTGAAACAAATTTCAATACTTGACTGACCAAAACAAAGTGAGGAAGAAATATAGTTGAAGGAACATAGAGGAAGAGGTTTTGGTAAAAGAGGTATTTGTTTACCTATTTAATACAGTTCCTGCATTCCCATGGATTTCTCCTATCTCCCTTTCCTTCCGTGCTTCTAAATGCTGGAGATGTTAATCCTCACAACCATCTTGTCGCTGCTACATATGCAATTTTGCAACCTCTTAGTATGTCCCATTGTAATGTGACTTAGCATTCTATTTAACCCTCTGGTGGGTTCCATACTCTATATCAAGTCACAGACTCTGTGAAGAGAGGATTTGAAGTAAAGAACAGTCTTCCTATTTGCATCTTGCATGTATTCTAATAGGCCTTCCCGTCCTTCTCACCAAGATTCATTAGCCCTATTTTTAATTGGAAAATGGTAGAAAAACACATCCTGCAAATATTACACTCTCTACTCAGTCCTCCTGAGCCCCTACTTCATTCTTACCCCACGTTCTTCTTTTAAATGCAAATCTTAACTTCCCTTTCCACCTTCACAGTTAGAGTTTCTTTTCATCTACTCAGAATTCCTTTCCTTTCTTTCTTCTTCTCAGAATTCCATCAAAAACTGAGTTCCACTTGCTACATATCTCTACTCCTCTCACAAGGCATTCTTTACGTTTACTTCCACCTGAGGGCCCCAGTACAGCCTTTGAAACACCATTACTGTAATATTGCGGGATCTCCAGCCCTCATAACTATGTGAGATGCTATCCTCATGTTCATGGGGGTCATGATTCGCCTCTTCATCCTTTCTGCCACCAATCCCCACTCAGATGGACTCCCTGCAATGTACACAGAAGATTCTCTGTGGCAGTTTGGGGAGAGATAGAGATGATGTAATGAGTTGTGACTGTCCCCATTGGGATCATTCTGGTATTCTTAAATTCTAACTGTAAGTGTAAGATAGAAACTCAAGGGAGATAAATCTTTGTAGACTCTCTAGGAACATTACCATGGTCTAGAATATTGTTTCACAGGAGAAATGAATCCTATCTTCTAAATAAAAGGATTATAAGGAGTCTTTAGGAGCACAATGTCTTAATAGGGGATTGCTAATAGATGGCAAAGTAAGAAACAAAATGTAAATGCTTGCCATGATTATTTTCTATGGTATGTCTTTCATTTACTGTTTCTATTGAAAAAATATTGAATGTAAAATGTAATAGAAAGGTATATGGAAGAGATTTTGCTTTTTTAGACATAAAAGAAGAGTATCTTTTTTTTCATGTTTGGAACAGTGTATTTATCTCTAGTCATAATAGCATTATATGTTTTATAAGATAAGATGTTATTTTTAATGAAGAAAACACTGAAGCAATTATAATTGCAAATTGTAAATAAAACATTTATTCTAATCATCATTTAAGCACAAATAAGGATACAATTGCAAGATACAATTAAATATAATAAGAGCAGTGCATTATGAAATACAAATGACATACACACCCTTGAGTAAAATTTGCATATTTTAAGGTAGCATTTTAACCATTTACAATTGATATAATTTCTATTTATAATTAAATAAGGTCTTTAAAATATCAACACTAGTAAAAGTGGCATAATCAAAGAGCCCTTCAGGTTGTACATTTACATAATCAACCTGTGGAAATTTGAATTTGGAATAAAAATCTCACCTAAGCTAATCTAATGTACATAGCATGTCATGCACCTGTTCACAACATATTGCTGGAAACCATTATATGGTAATGAATGTGTGAGCAAAGTAGAAAGGAATATATGATTAAGCATAAGCTATTCTGTATAAGGTATATATAATGACAGTAGCATATTGAAACTGATTTTCATCTAAGCATAGCAGGGGATCGTAAAGTCATACTTTCTAACAATAGAGACAAGTCATACCACATTTATGTTTCTTTCATGAGGCATTCATCTTTCCTATACCAAATGTTAGTGATATGGCCATATAAAGGAGGATAACATAGCATGGAAGGCTTTCTACATTGCTGAGCTATTTCCTCTGAGTAATAAAGCAAATGTTCAGTGGTTTCTCCATCTCAGTCTCTTTCTCTCACTGTCTGTCTGGCTCTTTTTATCAAAGCAGGGAATGTTCCACTTCTTTGCAACCAGATTGGGATTTCCTTGTACTTCCTCTAGACATTTGCTTAGTGTTATAGCCTTGTACTTTTGAAGTTGGAAGGAAAAAGAATTTTCAGCAACATTTGATTTTTTTTGTATGCTGGCTTGGTGTTGGACCGATACTGTCATGGGAACAAGGCACAATCCTTGCTTTCTCATGAAGCTTACAACTTAGTGCGGGAGCAGATACACAAACAGGCAATTGCAATGAACTATTGTAGGTACCACAACAGAGGAAAGAATATGGTACTAGGGAAGATATATGAGGCATCTAACCCAAGCTTGGGGGTGGAACTGGGAGCCATGGATCAAGTTTGACTTCCCAAAGTTAAAGCAAAATAAAACAAAATTATATAAATTAGTTAAAATTTAGATCTTGCTCAACTTACACTACAGTTAGGTCCCAATAAACCCATAATAAGTTGAAAATATTGTAAGTTGAAAATGCACTTATTAACCTAACCTACCAAATGTCTTAGCTTAGCCTAGCCTATTTTAAATGTACTCAGAACAAATTACATTAGGCTATAGTCAGGCAAAATCATCTAACACAAAGCCTATACTAAAGTATTGCATATATTATGCAATTTAGTGACTACTCTACTGAGAGTGAAAAACAGGATGGTGTCTGGGTAAAGAATGGTTGTAAGTGTATTCATTGTTTACCCTCGTGGTCACACAGCTTACTGGGAGCTGTGGCTCACTGGTGCTGCACAGCATCAAGAAAGAGTATCTTATTGCATATCTCTAAGCCAGAAAAAGATCAAAATTCAAAATCCGAAGTACTGAAAGCTTAATGGCTTTCCCACTACAACAAAGTCGAAAAATCGTGCAGAACCGTGGTAAGTTGGGGACCATCTGTACTCAAGATGTTAGAGCAAGGAGTCACTTTTGTCTCATCTATCCATTTATTTATATACCTGTTTTTCCAGTTTCAACCTGTGCCGCTGTTGAGTTCCGTTGTGCAGATGGAACATGCATTCCAAGATCAGCACGGTGCAACCAGAACATAGATTGTGCAGATGCTTCAGATGAAAAGAACTGCAGTAAGATATTCCATTACCTTTTGTTTGTTCATCCCTGGGTACCTTTGGCATTCCGTCTAACACTGCCCAATGTTTCACTGAACCTTGTCCAGCGTTGATATGTAATTAACCCCTGTTGTGTAGGATAATTGCGTTTCTATTTCTTCAAATGAGGTTAACTTTTCTTGTTTCTGTGACCTGCATAGAAGGCTCCTAATCTTTGCAGATGAGGTGTTTTTCATTTTTCTATTTGCCTCCTTGTAGATAACACAGATTGTACACATTTCTATAAACTTGGAGTGAAAACCACAGGGTTTATAAGATGTAATTCGACCTCACTGTGTGTCCTGCCAAGCTGGATATGTGATGGTTCTAACGACTGTGGGGACTACTCAGATGAATTAAAATGCCCAGGTAATTCTAGAAAGAAAAAAAAAAAAACTTACCTTGAGATTTAGAGGCTCATTGTATAAAATAAACTTATTAAATATGTCCAGTGGTTAGGATTAAAATTTAAATGATGTAGAGTAAATTACAAGGGATCATCCTGTTCCAAACATGCCCCTTGATCTTTTTTAATGAGTTATGAAATGATACTCAAGAAATCTGTTCTGTATTTGGATCGATTTCCTTTTAAGGTTCAGTTCATGATTAATCCTCTTAAAGTTGATGATTAAGTCTTTCTTAAAATATGTGATCTCTAAAATTGCCAGGGAGGTATTACATAGTGAGAAAAAACTATGCATACACTAAAGGGAAAGAGAAACATTTCTTACCACTAGCTTTACTCAATGCCATACAGCTTGTATTTGCCATGTTAGACTGTTTGATGAAGTTTACACAATCTTCCGACATAGTAGTACGGGGTAATAGCAATTATCACTTAGTCAGGGCCAGAAAGGCATATTTATATCTGACTTTTAACCATCTTTACATACATAAATTCTAAAAGTGTCATTTGTATTCTTAGCAGAATGTTTTCCATTAAAAAGTCATGATCCTGTTCTTTTGAATTATTTCAGAAAACAAATGAAAAAAAAAAAAAAAGAAAAGAAAATAAGAGTGTTAAATTACTGTAACTGGAAGTAGATATGATTTGTAGGAAACTATTAAATGTGTCCTCATACTATATTTCTTTCTCCTTATCCTGCTGCTTCACTCACTTTTTCCATGTTTAGTTGACATATAATAATTTTTTGAAATATTTAATAAACTACATTCGTAGATATTCTATACAGCGGCATAAACACGTGCACACAATCTACTGTGAAAAACCTATATTTTTAAATCATAATCTATCACCTAATTGGGCAACAGCAGATTCCTTTTATTTATTTTTTGTTTTCGTGCTCAACAGTGTGTAACATTCTATGATACCATTTTTGTCCCTTCTAGATTTGGAAGGCTAGGTGCATTGTAGAAGGAGTTCAAGAACTTTTCTGGCTTTATGAAGAATTTTTATATGCACTGGGGACTGTGGCTCACCACAACTCTTCCACATTATATTTCTAATTAAATAAAATATTTTAAAAGAAATATAGTAGCATTGATTTAGACTCCTGGAGCCTGGGTGTCTAGATTCTTAATCCATTGTTCTTTCTACAACAATTATGTACCTCACAGTAGCTGTAGTTAATTTTAAAAATTAATATGAAGGCAACATATAATGGATACCCATTAAACTTACATATATATAAAAACTTATTATATATCACATATAATATATTATATTAATATAATATATTATACATAATATAACATGACTGTGGTCTTTATATATTTTTAATATTAATAAATTATTTTAAAGTTAACTTTTAAATAAATAACTTTTAATTTATTATTTAGTTAAATTATTATTTAGTTAAATTATACTATTAACTAAATTAACTATTAGTTAATTATAGTTATATAATTAACTAATAGTTATATAATAGTAATTATACTATTAACTATTAACTAAATTATTATTTAGGTAAATTATACTGTTAAATATAGTTAATAAATTATTAATTTATTAATTTAGTTATTTAAAATAACTTTTAAATAAAGAATTGTGATTATAATAAAGAAGAAAGGGGAGCTCATGTAGACTAATAAGACAGGTAGATAGACAGAAAGCCAGTAGTGGGTCAGTCTAAATACCTTAGTTTGTATTGAGGCTAGTCCTAAGAAAAAGTAAGACATAAATCACAGGACTTTTGGGTTTAGTGGTGAATTTTGTCAAAAATTTTACTTTCATCTTTAATCTACAAAGTTGACAGTTGAAAAGATATAATGAAATAATTATCTTAATACAGCTACAATGGATTATTGTTGTGTGATTATTACAGTGTGAATGGATTATTATAGTGTGATATATATACTATAAAATTTGCTTCCAAATTGGCTCTGGACCAGTCTAAAACTATGTAAAGCTGATGGTGCAAGGGAACTGATGACATTCAGTTGAGAAAAATCTAATATTTTATATGTAGCCTTAGAAGTCAGAATAATACAAAACTATACAATCTAAAAAATATATATATAATAATTTTACATACAAATACATATGATTCTCATGATATTTCTCATGGTTAACAGTTCTAGAGATTCTAAGTTCTCTTTCTTTTTAAAATAAAGAATGCTTGTATAAACCTTGTCAAAGCATGCTCAGATTATAGGACAGTAGGAGCATCATGCCCACACTTTCTCAGTAAAAATCCATTAATCTTTTTATGTTATTTATTTTTATGAATATAGAATTACAGGCATTTTCCACCAAAGATGCTTCTTTGGCCTTAGGCTCATTCACTTTATAATTACCTCAGTTATTTTATTTAATTTATCTTAATGTGAATCCACATTATTTGGATTTAACACGTTTTTTCATTAGTATCTTCCTTCAGATCCAGGATCCAATCCTAGATCGGATTTGATTATCATGTCTTCCTTGTCTCCTCTGGTCTGTGCTGGGTTTTTTGTTGTTTTTTGTTTGTTTGTTTGTTTTAGCTTTTCCTTGGTTTTCATGACCTTGACCCTCTTGAAGAGACCATCTTGGCTCTTTTTTTAATTCAAGTATTCTTATTTATATCTTCCGTTAAGGAATATTACTGTTTTATCATCTACCTATATTGCGGAAGTCTAAGATTAATTCAAATTTTTTGACATTACATTTTGTATTTTATCACAGTTCAAAACAAACACAAATGTGAAGAAAATTATTTTGGTTGTCCTAGTGGAAGATGCATTTTGAATACCTGGATATGTGATGGTCAGAAAGATTGTGAGGATGGACTTGATGAATTCCACTGTGGTGAGACATTATATGTTATTCTATATGTCATATTATTATTTATATGCCAGTGTTTTATTACATAGGGCTTTTATATAAAACATTACTAATTAATTTTAACAATTATCATTTTTATTAGATAATACAAAAATGAACATAGAGCAGAAGAACTTAAAATGAGGAATAAGTCTCCTGCCCCAGACTTTTCTTTCAACTTTTCCTGCTTTTGTTAGTGGTTACCTTCATCGGTCTAAATGATGTACCTTTATTTTCGGACCTATTAACTTAAAATGTTAACATATTTACTTTCTGCAATGAAAAATAAGGATTTAGCTCCCTACTTACTATTGACTAAAATTATTCTAAATGTTTCTATTAATTACATGTTTAGCTTTAAATAGTACTTAAACTTGTATTTCCTCAAACTCTCGTCTTTCACCACCTGCCTCCTAATTTCTGTGTGTGTGTGTACATTCATTTTACTTGGCAAGGCAAGACAGATTTTTAAAATTTATTTTATAGAATTTATGGATTTTGTAATTTCTAGGACAAAGAAATTTCCTATAGGGAAAGAAAGCATATATTCACTATTTTCATTTAACACAAATAACATACACTATGGTGAATAGACAAAATAGAAGAAAAGATTAAAAATGGATCCTCTATGAAATGTCAAACTCCTCTAAAAGTAAATGTCATCTTGAAATATGAAGGTGCATTTTGTTTGATTAAGATGCTATATATCTTTACATTAGAGTCAGATTGTGAACAGGATTAACAGAGAACTTTACAAATAGTTTATGTAGATTCATAGTATCTGGACAGGAAGCCATTAGATGGTTGTATTTTCTTTAGTTTCATTTTTTCCAGTCTTTAGTTTTTCTAAACTTCTCTCTTTTATAAGTTATCTAAGTGAATATTTTAAATTAAGATACAAGGGTTTAAAGTAGTCTATAGCATCAAAATCTAAATGTTTATTTTTATTACAATTTACATTTGGAATAGTTGAATTTGGAAAGATTTGATTTTTGGATCTTGTCTGGTGATGCTGAGGGGAGGGATAGGCTGAGGGTGGAGGAGAACAAACATAAACCTCACCTTGGAATTAAATAGAATACATTATTATAAATGAATAATTTGGTAATAAAACAAAAGCCACCTTACCAATCATTTTGGATTATTATTAGTCAGACTTTAGTGTCCTCAAAAGAAGTAAAAATATCTAAGTGTTTAGTATGTATGGATGTGAAACTGGTGACTTGTCATCAAGCTAAAACCTCTTTAGTCACCCCATCATTAAAAACAAATATATATGCTGGTGAATATATCATATTGTAATTTTTCCTATGACACATTTTTTTTCTCTATTTCTCCAAAAAGCAATTAGAAATTAGAAGGAATGACTAAACCACACTTGGAATATTTGTTTTATATCTGTGCACCAGATGTTGTGTTTTTTGTGTTGGTTTGCTTTGTTTTTAAATGACACCCTGGAATATATTTAGGGGAGAGTGGCTAGCGTAATGAGCAGCTCAAAGTCAAACCCTGTGAAAATTCTGTGGGAGAAAAAATGTTGCATAACCTGGCCACTGAGAGGGAATACACAGGCTGTTGTCAAAATTTCATAGAGCTGTCATAGGCTAAGAAGAATTTGGCTTGTTTTATCATAGGACAATTTATTTTAGCAGAGTCTAAGGAAGGACTTTCTCATTGTCAGATCTGTCCAAAGACAGTCTCAAATTATATTTTTTTTCTTTTTCATCTAAAACAAACATTTTTGTTTGTTTTCTAGATTCTTCTTGTTCTTGGAACCAATTTGCTTGTTCTGCACAAAAATGTATATCTAAACATTGGATCTGTGATGGAGAGGATGATTGCGGGGATGGATTAGATGAAAGTGATAGCATTTGCGGTGAGTTGTTTCTTTTGTGTTCTCAAGTTTGAGGCATATGATATATATGCACTAGTATTTTAGATCATATATAAAACTCTGTTTTCTACTGTGTTAAATTTAGCATTACATTTCTATCTAGCTGGATTTATGATTTTAATGACAACCTATTATTCTATTTTTTATATACACAGTTATTCAATTTTTAGAATTTTTTCTGAATATTCACACAATGAATGTATTTGTTAATTTTACTTTTTTAGTCTTCAAATTCTTCTTTAGCCTAGATCTGAATGACTGGGATTACTTGCATCAAATGATCAAACATTTTTTATAGCCTTTGATATGAATAGTTAAATTACCCTTCAAAATATCCTGATTTATACTGCCACAAGCCACACATGCTATTTGCATTTGTATACACATGTATTTTGGTGATTATTATTACTGAATTATAGGAAGTAAAAAAGGGCGCTATTGTATATAATTTTAAAATGTACTTCAAAAAACAGCTTTATAGGATTAGAGTTTAGTTTGAGTGTCCTACTACATATCAACTACAAAGCCAATGTAATTGCTTTTAAATAATCATAAACATTAAACAAATAGCTTAAATGGAATTATTAACTTAAAATTTTAAGAGGTAAAAGAGGAGATGGTCCAATCTGTATAAATTTATGACAAATAGCCAGGCATTCTATTAATTTATTTATTTACATGCCTATTTGTCTATCTTTCTGATCTATTTCTATATGTGTTTGTATTTATAGGCATAAAATATTTAGTCATTATATTAGCACTGTTTCATAGCTGTTATTCTACCCTATTTTAGAGGGAAAAGGATCTGAGTCATAGGATAAGGTACATGTACAGAGTGAAGTATACTTAACACCACTTTTAAATTTCAGTAGTTGTGGCCTGCTTTTTAGGTCACTACCATGGAGACAGATAGATAGGATTTTATACTACTCAAGCCAAACTGAAGTTCTCTGTAAATAATATAAAATTGGAAGTGTCCTCTGAAAGTAGGCAATTTATTTTCTGGTATTTAAGCCACCCCAAATCTACTTTTTATTTACACAGCTGAAACAACTTAGTTATACAACAGATAAAGATAGAAAAATCACTATCAAAAAGCTCTGAAAGGAAAAAGAAATCAGTAATCAATTGTATTGTCTAGCTGGTCACTTTTAACTCTTTTGTTTTTCTTTGCTATTAATTTTCTTTGATTTTAACAAAATAATTACCTACTTAGGATGGATGGGTTGAACATGTTTCCAGTCTTTAAAATCATCTTGCTTTTTGACCCTTTGTTTAACCCTATATTAAATGGCTCAGTTGATACTTCTGTCCTTCCTGAGTGGATACAATATAGTAGAAGATATAAAGACCCTGAAACCAGAGTTGAATCCTCCTACATCTGTATTTTCCTTACTTATTAAGAGGATACAAAAAAGAACTCCTTTATGTAACTATAGTGGTCATCTATACATGATTTGTACACATGTACACAATATAAATTATTTCCCTTCTCTTTTGTTCTATTTCTCCTGCTCTCTCCCTTATTTTTCAGTATTATTGCCACATCTACATCTATCAGAGTCCTGATAATTTTTTTTAAAGAATTAAAATGGTAATGGACATGTTTACTTGTTATCAAAACACTCAGTCTATTTCATTTAATTACAGACTGCATTTTACATGCTAACTACCAACCTGGAGACACATTAAAAAAAGAAAAAACCTGCTTTCGACTCAGTATCATTCAATGAACTGAATTTAATATACTAGAATTGGAAAGGAATTTTATAAATAATTTATTTCAGTGGTTCTCCTCTCTAGTGCACAAAAGATCCTTCTTAGAAGTTTGTTAAAAATGTAGATTCTTAATCTTCACCTTCAAATATTCTAATGTGGGCTGTAAACACAACCTTTCTTAAGAAGCACAAGAATGGTTCTGACTTGGAAATCTGAGGATCTCATTTTGAAAATCGTCATCTGGGCTCCTGAGTGGCTCAGTCAGTTAAACGTCTGCTTTGGCTCAGCTCATGATCTCAGGATTCTGGGATCATAGTGCTCCTAACTCCATGAGGATCTTGCTTGTCCCTCATCCCCCTGCCTGCTGCTCCCCCTGCTTGCGCTCTCTCTCTCTCTCTCTCTCATAAATAAATAAAAGCTTAAAAAAAAAAAAAAGAATTGCCTCTGGTCCACCTTCATCATTTGACAGATGAAAAAAGAGAAACTCAAAGAAGTTAACAAATTGCCTGAGGTCACCCAGTGAATCCGTCAGTGATGACAGGGCTAAGACCCGAATTCAGATTTCTTGAATGCTTCCTAAGTGGGATGGTGACTCTAACCAATCAAATATTATGTCTGAGCAGGTGCACAGGATGTATCTGGTAGAAATCTTTCAGCTTGTCTTCTTCCTTTCTTGGGATTCATTTCCCTGAGGAAGGCAATGTGTCTCCAGATGGCAGGGGTAACTATAGAATGAAGCCATGAGTTTTTTCTTTGGCCCATTTTCTTTCCAATTGACTATGATGTTTTGGCATGCTCTTAATACAGAATCTGTTAAATACTATCAGGGGAGCCAGAAAATTAGCTGCAAAGAGCTTTATGCCATTTTATAGCTTGAGGTATCTTAGTAATTATCTAGTCATACCCCTCATTTTACAAATAGTGAAACTCAGACACTAGTCTTCTCCAAGGTCATACAGAATTAAATTTCTCAACAGCCAAATTGATGTTATATCTATTATGCCTACCCTGAGAATAAATTGGGGTGATAATAAGAAAGTAGAAAAGGAAGTATCAAACTTCCTTACCAAAAGAGAATGCAGTTTGTAAAAATCCCAAGCTAAATAACAAAAATATTATGGAAATTAAAGCACTAATTGAGAGCATAATAGTGAAAGTGACACTTTATATTCTTATAGCAAGCTTGAAAAGATAGATCATAATAAGGAATAGTATAAAAATAAATTCTTTAGGAACGTAATTCTATTATAGAAGGTATTAAAGACATAATAGGTAGCAGGTAAATTCATTTTTAAATGAAAGCGACATTTATTTAATAGATTTTTATGATTTCTCTCCAGTAATAGAGATCATATTAAATCTCATCCTATTAGCACAGATCCTCTATCCAATGAAAAAATCTGAATTACCTGGAGGACTTTTCTATATTCACTTGCCGTCCTGTCCTCCAAGCTAAAGTATATGTCAAGGACAGTCATGTTTATGATGGAAAAAATCCTCAAAGGGTTTTATTTTGGCACCCCGCTGCCCTCCATATTGAAAGCATTGCAATAAAAGGCATTATCTGCTCATAACAACTCTACAGCTGAAAAGAAAGATGATAATGGTTATATAATTAAACCATTTTGGTCACTGCTTTAAATGTTTGGAACCAAATATCTCTCATCATTTTATTCAGTCATATTTTCTTCCTGCAGATATTAGCATTTAAAAAACTAATTCTAGCAATGCATGTTTCAGCATCTATTCTACAGGTAGCTTTTGTTCACAGGAAAATGAAGTTAAAGAAAAGTTAGAACATGATCTCAGGGTCTTGTAACTGATTCACTCAACAAGTATTTTCTATAAATAAACAAAGCATTCCATATGTACAACTGTACTGGAGGCTAGGAAAACATCATGAGAAATAATCCTGTTCTATTCCATATGATTACCTTATACCCATATAAGGAGAAACAAAGGGACCACCTATGACTCTTTATCATCAGAGTCAGCAAGCATATATATATATTTTTTTCTGCATACATTTGAAAAACATGCCTCTAAGGGAAACATTGAATTACAGAGCAGAGAAAAAGTAGATTCTGTTTATTAAGTGTGTAAAAACAAAAGGAACGTGTGTACATTTATTCTTTTCAACAACACAAGGTAGGGAGTGACAGTCAATGACCTCAGTTGTTAAGAGAAAGTGCTTAGGAATCAGAAGGGTTTTTGGATCCCCAACTCAATTCGTGGCATCCTGAGCAACTTGTGACATTCTGCACGCTATTCAGCTTCTGTGAACCTCAGTTTCCTATCAGTGAAATGACACAAATAATAGTCCTGGTTGGAATTTTTGCAAGAATTAAATGAGTAAATATATTAAGTGCCTAGCATATATCAAGTAATAAAAATGCCATTATTATTATTATCCTTTTAGGTTCAGTTCAGTCTTTGAGAAATTTTATCATCGTTTATTACCAATTCTATGGCATTTCTATGCCTTGCTACATCTTCTACGGAGAAAAGATCTTTATTATTTTCTGCCATGCAGCCTTAGGACATCTAATACCTGCATTTAGGAAGGAATGCATCCCGAGAGGAAAATGCATAAACATCTCTAGGAGAAGGATAATGTGTGATGATTTGATAGCAATAATCTCTTCCTTTTCAGCAGCATTCTTCTGTTTCCTTTCTTTCTACAGGGAATATAAGCCTGAGCCCTTTCCCAGCAGACATGTAGTGACCTTAATAGCATTCTTTCCTTGGGTTTCAGGCGCTGCGACCTGTGCAGTCGACATGTTCAGCTGCCAGGGCTCCCACGCGTGTGTACCACGACACTGGCTGTGTGATGGTGAAAGGGACTGTCCTAATGGAAGTGATGAGCTCTCCACAGCGGGCTGTGGTAGGACACGTGGGGCTCTGTGTGAAGGAAGGCAGACTCTTGCTTTTGCAGTACTCACCATATCACATTTTCTCTCACTTTCCCAATCCCTGGACTCATAAGTAGTATCAGAATTCATCAGGTGCCATGTGGTCACCATAATAGTCCAGCAACCCCTCTACCTAACTGCTGTTCAGAGTTTTTCAAAAATACTACCCATTTTAAAACCATTCTGATGAACCCAGATTCATCATTTCGCTTCTGAGGTTATGTAGCTTCCTGATGTGTGTGTGTGACTGTGGGAGATTTGTTATTTTTTTTCTAGAACCCCAACCCTACCCCCACAAAGGCTTTTAGATTGCCTATTACGGACACTCTATAAATGGCTGATGTGATCCCAAATAACTACTGATCAGAAGGTCAGTAAACACCTATTAGTCCTACGGAGAGGGTATTAACCCTTAGGTCAGGTAAAAATAGTATGGCTATAGCTGAATGAAGCCAGGGGATTGGGGGAACACCTTAGGAGGTCAGACAATTTATTAAGTCTCTGACTCTTGGTCACCTCAGGAAATTTTCACGGAATTGCTCAACAGTAAAAATTTAGATAAATTCCTTTGCTTGATCAAGAGAATGAAGGAGCCGAGTATTTGAATGCAGGTCCCAAGGTCACATGGGGATCTATTGAGATGAGCAATTTGTCAGAAATAGTGCTGTGAATTCTGCTCATTAAAGTGAATTCTGCTAATTATCTCACCAAGGACCCGTCTTGAGGTCTTTACAACTATATTTGAAGCCATACCATAGGTGTGTGTGTATGCGGGTGTGCGTGTGTGGAGGTGGAAGGCGTAGTTAAGTGGAGAAGGAAGAACAAACTTTGAGGCAGGCCTATGAGCACAGAACTCATGCTATAGTAGAATGATTCACTTTGATCTTGAAACTGATTTGTGTGTCTGTAAAGGTCAATGGGGCTACTGAGGGCTACATAATAAAGGATTATGCCTCAATTCAGGGACCAGATGGTCCCAGTATACTGTTGCTATTGTAGCAAGTTAACACTCTGGGAGGCATATTAGCACTTTTGGAACACATGGGTGCTATTAAGTAAATTATGCTAAAATACAACAAATTGTACTCAAGTGACCTGAAAGCGTTAATGCTAAATAAGCCTCTGTTGCTTATGTTTCAAAAAAAAAAAAAAAGAATTCACGTATTAGAATTGGCATAATTCACTGGAGTTATATAAGCTGTCATACAGTTCAAAGTTAGAGGAGTTATTAGTAACTGTGTTTTACTTTTCTTATAATGGGCAGTTTTTAATGCGGCTCCTACGTGGCTTCCACATCATTTTTGAAGATAAGTTTGTTGAAAATAAATTACACTTGATTAAACCCAAGGAATCCTTTTTGTTTTACTTAGTCTTGTCTCTATTTTAGTCATTATGGACTTGAAAGCAGAGATTTCCTTTTTTCAAGACAGGGAAGTCTGGGGGTAGGGAGCCAATAGGGCTTGTAAAAGAATAATTATGCCTTCAGTGACAGATGAAATATAGAAATGATACGAGGTCATCACAAAGAAATAATATACAAAAAACACTAGAAATGTCACTGAAGGATTTCAAGAAAAATAACGTTATTGAGTCATAAAGAACAAAGAGAAAAAAGAGAGGTGTTCTATGTAGAGGGAAGTGCCTATTAAGACATGGAAGGAGGTTAGAAGTCATGTAATTTTTTTCAAGTGCCCATTATATGTCAATTATTTTGGTAGGTGCTTTTATTTGCATTATTGAGTTCTCAAAGTATCTCAGTGAAATGTTTTTGAGGATCTGCCAAAAATAATTGTTACACAGATAGGAATTTAAGTAGCATCCTGGAATTTATTGAGTTCCTGAAATGAGCTGATCTGCTTCATATACCTTATCTAGTTCCTGCAAGAAGTTTATCAGATAGGTTTTATTATCCCCATTAAACAGATAAAGAAACAGATGCAGCAAGAAGGTAAATACCTTCCTCAGGATACAAATCATAAGTAGCAGAGTGACCCTTTGCAAAGCCTTCCCCTTTCTAGTATCTTGTAATGCCATGTTTCAGAGTCCTTTTTTATTTAAAACTGAGATATAATTGGCATATAGCATTGTATTAGTTTTAGGTGTACAACATAATGATTTGGTATATGCAATATTGTGCACTGATTAGCACAATAAGTTTAGTTAACATCCATTATATAGAAGATTTTTTTTACATTCAAAATACCCCAAACCTTGAGTCCTACCATAGCATCTATCCATTAAACAAGACAAGGTAATTGAAAATGATCTCTTCAAACCACTGTGCTTCTATGCATATTGTTCTGTGCATATTAACATTAATTCACTCTGCACAAGTTACCAGCTTTTGAACTTTTGCTGAAAGTTATTGGACTTTTTGGTCAACCGTTCTCCCCCTTGGTTTGGACCTTTGCTACAGCACTATTGTCATGGCTCAGGATTCCGAAAGAATCGATATTCCATTTTGTGGATAGATATCCCTAATTTGATGTGGTGCTTAATGCTTGGGCTTATCACACCATAGATCTTAATTTAACCGAGAAGTTTTATTTTCATCTTAGAGACAATAACTTTCTTAGCTCTTTTGATGCTTTCTTTTCACTTCATCATAAGCAATAGTGCTTGGTAGTCTTTTCAGTTCCATTTTTCACAAGGAAGCAAGGTTTCAATTTTTTTTATCACTTTACTAATATTAGTAAAGGAATGAGGAGAGAAAAAAATCCAGCCGCATTATTACAGTTGAGTGTCTTTTTTTTTTTTAATCACATGTGAATGTTTGAATTCATCCCTCAGCAAACTTACAGATTGCTAAATGTCCTGAAATTTTAGGGTCACTCTGGAATTGTTGAATATATTAATACTGAAACTTTGAATTACATTAATATATTTGGTATATGTTAATATATATTAGGAATTTATATGTAGTTGATATATATTATGAATAGAATATTGAGCAAACTTTTCTTTTTCTAAATAACTATGAATTATTGAGTATAATAACATACATTCCCCAAACTCCTCACATGGGGAAAAGTAAAATAGGGACTCATCTAACTTCATTCTTTGTGATATCTTTCTTAGCTCCCAATAATACATGTGATGAAAATGCTTTCATGTGTCATAATAAAGTGTGCATCCCCAAGCAATTTGTTTGTGACCATGATGATGACTGTGGAGATGGCTCAGATGAGTCACAGCAGTGTGGTAAGCATATCCAAACTTTTCATGGAAGAGATTCTCTGGCTAAATAATAGTCTTTTAGGATGACTCAGGAAATAAATAAATGACAAAAACAACACATTTCTTAGTGTCACAAAGGGCATGTAAGCTCAGTTACCCATAGTAGTACCTCAATAACCTCTTTAAACTCTAATGCATAATTATACATTGATTTGGAGATCATGTCTACATATAATATGTTCTTATTAGGAAGCACATGGGGGAAATAGTTATAAAATGTCTTTTGGTTGAAAAACAATATATGGCTAGCTAATTCAGTCTTATAGCCAAATCAAGTATTTGAATGAAGAAAAAATAGAATTCACAATTATCAGAGAAACTGTATAATTAACATTCTTCTTTCACCTTATCTTCTTACATGTGTGCTTATTTCTTAAAATTTAATATTATTGTGACATTTATCTTGTCATCGCATATATATTTATCTGACCATCACATATATAATGTATATATAGATACAAATGTAGCTTTTGTAGTGAAAATCATGAAAAGTTCTTACGTGAAATTGAAATTTTACACAAACCTAGTATTTTTGTAAAAAACAAAAACTTAAATGTGTACATGAATAAATATAAGATGAAAAGCCATAAAATCCACATATAATCACGAAAGACAGTAGATTTAGTGCCCTCCTTTGTTCTCCTTGTGTTGTGTCTATAGTCTTGGTCTTTGAGAGCAATCTCTTTGAAATCAGCGAATCCCAGTTTTTACGATCTTTTCACAATTAAGTCATGGATTCGATGTGATATTTTAAAAGGTGCATCATACCTTGAGATGTAAATTTGAAGTAGAGTTATGTCTGATTGAGTATCTTCCCTCTGCTAGATACTTACGCAGTTGATATGGAAATGAATGAGACATATCCTAGAAGAAATTGCAGACAAACAGGAAAATCAGAAATACATGCTAGAATAATAGCACACGTTGTCAGATGTGACTAAGAATCACAATACATGGGATCAGAGCTGAGAGAATAAGTTTTGAAGCACTATGGGACGCCTGGGTGGCTCAGCAGTTGAGCACCTACCTTCGGCCCAGGGTGTAATCCCGGAATTTGGGATGAGTCCCACATCAGGCACCTTGCAGGGAGCCTGCTTCTCCCTCTGCCTGTGTCTCTGCCTCTCTCTCTCTGTGTCTCTCATGAATAAACAAATAAAGTCTTTAAAAAAATTATTAAAATTTTTTTTGAAGCACTAAAGAATAGTAGCAGAGAGAATGTTAGAGAGTCATGTGTAGATGGTAGATAAAATAACACAGTGGTTAAAATCACGGACTTGGAGCCAGATGGCCTGGGTCTAGATCCTGGCTTGGACACCTAGTATCTGTATGACCTTTGAAGTTATTTCACATTTCTGCACCTCAATTCCTCATCTGTAAAAAAATAAAAGACAACATTGTTTAACTCTTACGGCTGTTGAGAGAATTAAATTAGTTACTATTTGTCAAGTCCTTAGAATAGTTCTGGATACATAGAAAGTTCTATTTATATTTCCAAATGGCTACATATTGACATAGTTGAAGAATAATAGTCTTTTGTGAGGTAAATTGAAATTAGAAAGTTGAAACTGGATCCGAAGAAGTCTGAAATATAATGTTAAAGAATTTGTGTTTAATTATTTTGGCTCTCAGTTGACAGCGCACATTTGAAATGGGAATGCCACAGTAAAAATATGTTTCAGAATCATCTTTTTCAGCAGAGTGGATGAAATATTGCCTTGGGACAGGGGAGCCGTTAGGTGGAAAGTAAGCTAGCTAGAAGATAATTGCAATAGTTCTGGTGATTAATGATGTGATGATAAACCAGGACAGAAATGGTGGAATGGAAAGAACAGTATGGGTCAGGATTCATTTACAGTCCTATATGGAGGATAAAGGAGAATTTCTAGCTTGGATGACTTGGTGGATGGTGTTACCATCATTAATGGGCTTTGGAAAATAGGTGGTTAAGGGCCAAGTTTTCCTGGTGTAGGAGAAGAGAAATGTAAAAAATAATAATAATAATAATTAATTTTGGATGTTTTGAATATGAAGTGTTAATCAGACAATAACATGAAGCTATAGAGTGAGTGTTTGAAAATTTAGTTCCAGAGGTCACCAGTATGATTTCTGCAAATATAATTAGTTTGCTGGCCATCGGCATAAAGCTGATATTCAAAATATGACAAAAATTGAAAACAGCCAACACTGCAGAAAGGAAAAGAGGAAAACAATAGGCTAAAGATTGAAGTTAGGGCTTCGCCTGCAATATTTTAGGATGGAAGAGGAGAGGACTTCATACAGAAAGAAGGATACAAGGAAACAGCCAAAATAAGACAACGTCATGGGGAATAGATTGTAAATATTAAACCAGGAAATTATTTACAAGGTAGTATTCTCAACAATATCAAATGCTGCAGGAAAGTGAAATATATAAGAGTGTGATGCACCCTTGAATTTGACACTTGTCCCTTTGTATTTGCTGGCTTCAAGAGGATTTTAAGAAGGTAGATATTGTAGAAATGGGTTGAATGAATGGAGGCTGAACTGGAGATAAGTAAGGGAATGCTGGGTAGAGTGGTAGGTAAGAGGATAATGTGTACATAAGAGTTATGTGGATGGATTATTTTTTTTAATATTTTTATTTTTATTTATTTGAGAGAGAAAGAGAGAGAGTGTGAGTGAGCAGAGGGAAGGGAAGAGTGAAAGAATCCTCAGACTCCCCACTGAGCACGGAGCTCTACTGAGGACTTGATCCCAGGACCCCGAGATCATGACCTGAGCCTAAATCAAGCATCAGTTGCTTAACTGACTGAGCCACCCAGGCTTCCCTGATGGATTTTTATTGTCACTGGGCTGGGAGAGACTTGAATGTAATGTATATATTGACCAAGGAGAATGAACTAGTGAAGAGGGCAAGGGTGGAAGAAAGCGCAGGGAAACTAAAATTGTTTCTAAACTCTGCAGTTTGCCATTCAGTACGACAAACCTTTCGATTGTATTATCATTGTTGAAATATTTTTCTATTGGAATTTTATTTGTTAACAAACATACAGATCTTATTTCCTATCTTCATTATTATTATTATTATTATTATTTTATTTATGATAGTCACAGACAGAGAGAGAGAGAGGCAGAGACACAGGCAGCGGGAGAAGCAGGCTCCATGTACCGGGAGCCCGATGTGGGATTCGATCCCGGGTCTCCAGGATCGCGCCCTGGGCCAAAGGCAGGCGCCAAACCATTGCGCCACCCAGGGATCCCTTATTTCCTATCTTCAAAAGTAAAATATATACCAGGTTTACCAGAAAGTTTCTAATAGCAATGACAGTTTTCATTGTTAAGAAACTTAGGAAAAATTCAATCTAAAACTCATAATAGTCAAAATCAAATGAGTTTTACTTATAAATAGGCATAGATATGAACATTAAAAATTGACGGGCTGATACTCTGATTTGAATAAAGCTTTTTAGTGCCTCTAAGTATCAATATATAGGATAATTACAATAGTTGTGTGCTTATTGCTTTATAAATTGACTTTAAAAAATTTTTTTAACAATGTCTTTAAACTTCCAAATGCTGCTTCCCAAACATAAACATGGCATTATGGCTTCTGAGAATTATCGTTGTAACTCGGAATCACTTCATCCATATGTTCTGGTACTATACCTAATCAAGCTTAGTCTTGAAAAAACATTAATAGCTTTATTCTTGTTTTCCATTCAAAGGAAAATCTTTAGGACATAGACTATAGGTGAATAGAGACAGTATTGTTGAGTATTGCATTTTTGTTTCCTCACCTAGAAACAATAAGATTGCCTTGTTTTTTATTTTCTTTCCTGGACCTTAACCCCACTTCTTAACCACAAATATCTCTTGCAAGTATGACCACTGTCCCAAAAAGGAATAAGAAACACTTCCTATAGAAGACATAGATAGGTCCCATGGTTAACTAGGTATGGTGTACGTTAGGGAATGCAGATTTAATATTTGTCATATAATTAGAATGTTACTTTCTTTGTCTCTAGGATACCGAGAGTGTACTGCAGAAGAATTTAGTTGTGCTGATGGACGATGTCTCTTAAATACTCAATGGCAGTGTGATGGGGACTTTGACTGCCCTGACCATTCTGATGAAGCACCTTTAAACCCAAAGTGCAAAAGTGCAGGTACAGAAGATATATAATATTGTGCTTATTCCAAAATTTGCTTTTCAATGGCAAAACTGTGACTCTGATTTTCAGTTCAGTCTAGTATGATATTCAATGAAAATAAATGCAAATAATTAAGCATGGGATGTTTCAAGTGATACCATGGAGGAGCTTAGCAATCAACTATGTTGTCAAGCTAGTTTTAGAAATTTAAATCTGTGCTAAAATATGAAGATTTGAGGCAACACACCAAACGGATCCATTACCCTGACCCCTTTCAAAAAATCATTTTTTCTTAATATGTGATTTTATGCGAAAACAGTTTCCTTATTTGGACCTATTTGAAAGCTCAAAATAAGTCCAAAATAAGTCAACAAAGTAAGTTGAGATTTACCAAGAGAAGGTCTGTATTAATGATGCTTAGCCAAAATAAAGTAAACTGCATATCATTTGACAGAAATATATACATAGCCAAACTTGGACTATTTTTCATTTCACTATTCCAAAGACCAAATACATAATCATATATTTAAAATAAACCCAATTACTTTTTCTCATGTACTTTACATGCTAATAGGCTTTCTTTTATCATGTATGATAATGAACAATGTTCAAGTCATCAGGTTATGAGTAGCTCCAAAACCTAAACTCTTTTCCATAGCTATATTTGGAACAACTATTATTCACCACAAATGTCCTTTTTATGCCCTGACTTAAAAGTGTCAATGTTATATTTCCAAGAAGAAAAAGAATCTAGGAATATCTACCTATTCTAGATTCTTAATTTTTAGTGACATATAATTTCTCAGAGACCTGTGGCTTGAAGGGAAATGTCAAACTCTCATTATACTTTTGAATCAATTCTTCACAATATAGGTGAAGACAGAAAGACTTCATTAATTTGACTATAGGTGCTTATTTTGATTGCTAATGTTCATGGCAAAGAAAGATTTTCAGTAAGTGTTGAACATGAAAGTACAGTTGGCCCTTGTTTTTTTTTTTTTTAATGTTTTGTGTATAAAATACTACACTACATATAGAGGATTTTATATGTATATAAATTTTACTATAATTTTTGACAGATAAGTTATCATACGTGTGAATGTTTTCAGCAATTGTAGTATAAAGCAATGGCATGCCCTTTATGTTCCATTTGTTTTATTTTCTTTTTCCAGAACAGTCATGCAACAGTTCATTTTTTATGTGCAAAAATGGCAGGTGCATTCCCAGTGGAAGTCTTTGTGACAATAAGGATGACTGTGGCGATGGCTCAGATGAGAGAAACTGCCATATAAATGAATGTTTGAGTAAGAAAGTCAGTGGATGTTCTCAAGATTGTCAGGACCTTCCAGTCAGTTACAAGGTAGGGTCTCATCAAAAATAGAAAATCACATGATACATTGGAATTTGAGATAATGAATACTATTCAATCCAAAGAGCTGTAGAACTTAAAATGCATCATAGTATTTTCTGGTAAAAGTATTTAAATGAGGAGTATCTATATAAGCCACTCATTATAATCATGTGGCATAAAAATCGTAAAAATGTACTCAGAAAGACAAAAATGCCAAAGTGATTTTCAATATATGTTGAACATAAAGAGAAAAAAAAAGGCAAGAAAAACCCAGTGTTTAGAGAGATCCTGCCATGTTAACAGCACATAAATATGTATGCAACTGTTGAGTTCCCATTTCTTCCCTCGTTCTTCCTCCCATCTTTGAAGTGAAATGGGCTAATCATTTATTTACTGCAACACTGGATAATACAGTACTTTTCATGTACACAGGAAGAAAAAAAATAGAACGCATGAATTATTAGGACCGAGTGCAGGTACACTAAAAATAAATCACCCCTAATATCCTAATTGGTTTTGTTAGCACCGTTTTCCTGAAGAGCGTGATTCACTGACAAAATTGATTGACAGAAATAGCTTTTGAAAACATTTCTGTTTGATTCATGTTGAATAGAGGATGCAAATGAGCATGATATTAAAATTAAAGCTGTGCATTAGGCTAAAATTGATGATGTAAGTGTGGGAAAATCTCAGGAAGAGCGATTCATTTGAAAGTCAGTGTTTTTAACAGAGCGATAGCTCTGTATGAATCAGCAATAGGGCATGCTCCTACAAAACACAGAGACGGTCTTATGCCAGTTAAGATCATTACAGAGGTTAGATTTTTATTATACTGAGTTCTGCACTGGTCAGAACACATCTGGGTTACTATGTGCATTAATGAACATGGTATTTTAAGAGGAATTTGGACAAATTGTAGTGTATATACATTTGTACATCCCAAAGCATTAGGATTCCATGTGCCAGACATGTACCTTCAGAAGGAGTTTTTCCTGGAGCAAAGATGGCTTATTAGCTGTGTTCAAACATATGAAGCCCCGGATTAGGGAGCAGACCTAGTCTGAGTTGTTTCAAAGGTTGGGATTATGAGTTGGGAAGCAGACTGTTCAATATGAGGAAAAGTACTCTACAGTACTATCTTTACATTGGAATGAGCTGCCTCATTTCTCACTACTAAAGGGGTTAAATTGTAGCTAAGTAACTTTCTTTAAAGCATGCTAGAGAAAATACATGTGTATTGCAGAGATGTGGTACCTTTTTCCCTGCCAACATTGACATTCTATGACAAGCCATTTCTATCTAATGGTAAATTTAGCCAAATAACCACTTTGCCATTTGTAATCTTTGGATTTCTAGTATTTTGATTAATTTAGCTACATTGATAGGATTTTATTGCATGTAGATGTAACCAGAGAACTACAATAATCATTCCACCCCGTGCAAAAACAGAGATTAAAAACTTAAATATTAAAAAAGGTATATTTGTTTAAGACATAGTGCAAATACTATATTAAGAAGAGTTGGTTAAATTTACAGGCTTAAAACACAAGCATTGTGTTGTAGGTAAAATGAAACAAGATAAATGAGCCAAAATAAGTCTTAATGAGATGAATATGTATCAAATAACTAATTTTGGCAGTAAATATTTTGAAACCCAATGAAGCAGAAAAAATATCACCAGTGACTTCTGCACAATCAATAGACATGTGTTTCCTGAAAAATCAGAGCATGTGTCATGGAATTGTTACAGATAATTAGTTAAAATTTCAACTCATAGTTTATAAATAGTTCTTTAGTTCTGTCTATATAATATATACATTCTGTATTTCTATGTATCTACAGAATCTCTATATCATAGAATCAGTATCTATCTATATAAAAACTTAAATTTCAAAGTAGTTCTCCTTGTGTTTATCCTGAATGTGTTTAAATCTAGAATAACAATCTTGGAGAAATCTAAAAATTATAGAATATCAGATGGTCACTTTTTGACATAACATTCAAAACGAGGCTTAATATTTTTTAAATGCCTGCATATGGGGTGCCTGGGTGGCTCAGTCAGTTAAGAATTCAAGTCATGACCTCAGGGTCCTAGGATGGAACACCCCTCCACCGTGAGACTCTGCTCAGCGGGGAGTCTGCTCAATGATTCTATTTTCTCTCTCCCTCTCCTTCTGCTCCTATCCCATTCATTCTCTCTCTCTCTCTCTCTCTCTGTCTCTCTCTCTCTCTAAAATAAATAAATAAAGCCTTAAAAATAAAAATGAAAAAATAAAATAAAATGCCGGCATATAAGTACTTAGTGCTCAGAAATGCCATGTTTAAAAAACTGCTATAGTAGAAATAGGCATCATCCTGAGTGCCATGTTAAATCTATTTTAATTACTTTATAAGATCTCTCATATAGAAATACTTATTGATAATTTTTAAAAATTAGTGTTTTCACCTTGACTTTTCAAAAGGAGTCATAGAATGAAGGAGAATTCTAGTTAAAATAGACAACATATTTAATCATTCATAAGTCTATGTATATGATACCTGAAAGAATTCAATAGGGTTCTTGAATATGTACACATGTCAAAACTAATTAATAAAATAAAGCATCTATTGGGGAAACAAAAGAGATATAAAAATTCAAGCAGCTGAGACTAGAATCATAAATGAGAGATTTAAATAAAGTTTCAAAGCAAATATTTTACATACTGTGTTGAGATTATACACACACACACTTATATTTATATTAATGATAATTTATTGATAGGAAATTTAATAAAAAGACTTATCTACAATAAAAAGCTTCTATATTTTTGGAAAATAAAGTTTATGAGTTTTTCTCTTCTATTGAATGGGGAAAACCATCCAGTAACCTATTTCTCATTACAATATCTGCAGAACATGACATGAAATCCTCCTCCAAATTCTGCAATAAAATTAAAATTGCTTACAAAAGCAAAATTTAGACCTTATGGGCTGTGAACAATTTGCACGTTTGTTGTAAAACAAATACAATGTATCTAACTATTCAAAAGGGAGCAATAACATTTACTAAAGCAAGGATCTTATTTTGATGGGAAGGATAATTTACCATATAAAAACAAATGTACTTCTGGGAGAGAAATAAGTTTTAATGTATATATTAGAAATAAAATAACATTTGTCAAATATCACTTTAAAAGCTGCAAAGAAACTTATTTGAATGTAATAGGAAAAGTATGGATAGCTGTAATTCTGATAGCTGTTTGACACTATATAAAAATTAATACAAACCAGGAAAATTTGAAGTAGTTCTCAAAGATGAGAAAAATTAAGATGATATTGAATATATATAAATCTCACTTTCATAAAAAATGTTTTTCTTTGTAAATGAAGGTGAGAGTTTTTAAAACTTATTTTCTATTAAATATAGATGAATCTTTGAAGATGCAAATGATTATTAGTTTCTTTCATTCAATTTATGAAAATTAGGCTAGTGGAATTTCCCATTGATACCTTTGGGTAATCTGGGAGCAAATATGTTTCTGTTAAAACAAGATTAGAGGTGCCTGGGTGGCTCATTTGGTTGAGTGTCTGCCTTCAGCTCAGATCATGATCCCAGCATCCTAGGATCAAGCCCTGTGTCAGGCTCTTCCTGCTTGATGGTGAGCCTGCTTCTCCCTCCCCCTGCTTGTGTGTGCTGTGCTATGTCTCTCTCCCCCTCTTCAAATAAATAAATCTAAAAAAAAAATTCTCTTTCAAGAAACAATTTCTTAAAAAGTTACTGATAACCTTAGACATACTAATTTCATTTGTTTATAGAAATGTGTATATTACATTTGGTAGCTTTTACCAATTCTACCTTACAAATTGATTTTCCATAAATGTGTTTTCATCTAAGCCGTCTCTTTGCTATAATAGTTCGATAAACCTGACATTAGCCATTCAAAATCATTTTCAGAAATCCCATTAAAACTGGGACACTGTTTATTTCCTTTTCTAATACTCTTTAAGAGGAACCCAGTACATTCTATTAAAAATCCTTTCACTTGTCCTAATGAGCCCCTTGAATTCACCACTGTCCTATGTCAGACTATGGATTTCTGGTTTCCCAACCACATGACCACATGGTCATTTTCCAGTCTTTACAGTGATAACTTTTTGAATACTGTCATTTTCTCACTTTCTTTAAAAAAAATATTGCTTTTACAAATTGTAATAAAATATATATGACATAACATTTACCAATTGAACCATTTTTTGAACCATTTTTAAACGTACACTTATGTAACAGTAAGCGTCTCACTTTTTTTGCCATCGCAAAGCACCAATTGTCCTGACTTCCCAAATCAGGTAGCAGGATGAGTGTTCTCAAAGGAAGTAAGAGTTTGATAAGGAGAGTGTGGGAAATAAAGCTGTGGCTTTTGCTTTGAAATGCTGGTGTGCTAGTGGGTCCTAGAAAACAAAACAACACATAATTACTGAGGATTATTAGCTAATTATTGGTGTAAATTGTTAATGATGAAAGTGCTAAGAGCTTAAAGGGATCCATTCCTGGTAAAATAACTTAGTAAATGGTATTTAATTCTCATTAGAGTACTTTCAGGTGAAGATGATGCTGCTTCTCTCCCAACTAATAAATATGGGGGTTTTTTGGTCCTTAAAAAAATTCAGTTGTTTGTTATTTAAAAATATGCACATATATCTCTATAATATTTCTCCCCATAGATACAAAGCTCTGCCATCATGTTTACCCTCAAATAAATGAGGTTATTAAATGTTTGCTCTGAATAACTCTTGAATACTAGTTACTGTTAACCATTTAGGGCTTATTTTAATTCACTGTCTTACTCAATATTCACACATTCCTTTATTCCAAGAGTGCTAAATAATATTTGTAAAGGTTAATAGCATTGTAATCATTGGGCCAATTATAGGTTCATTTTATGTAATTACAGTTCTCATATGCTAGTTGGCAGGAGTATAGACTTGAAAGACTGTTGCAGATCACAGGATCACAGGATGCCATTGTTTTCAGGACTGCAAAGACATATATGGAGTGACATATTGTATTCAGAATTTACATGCCAATTAGTGAATACTGCACGCCATCATCAGAGGTTCATACACTACATGATAGAGATGTTGAAGAAAAGATTTGATGATACAAACTGATTATAGTGGGGAAATTGTTACTATTATTTCTCCAGACAGCATCAACATAGTTATAGAACCAGACCCAGTCCTTAAATATTAATTGGGCCTTACTAAGGGTTACAGACAGTCTGGTTTCTCCAACTGGCTTTATCCAGGCACCATTTCCTTTGTGCCTCTAGGTTTCTTATCAGTTAACTAAAAACAATAAGACCTGCATCATAGATTTCTGTAAAGCTCTGATGAAATTCCACATGTAATCAGTTAGTATTCAAAGCTCCAAATATGAATTCTTATGATTGTTAAAGTCCTCTAAAAATACAATGTAATGTAACAGAAAAAGAAAAAAATAAATTGCCTCATGTTGTTGTTGCTGTCATGGTATAGCCACATGGCTTTGAGGACGTCAATTAACTTTTATGATCTTGCCAACCTCAGATGATCAAATGAAGATATTTAGGAAAGTTTTTTTTTAGCTTTAGCTTTATTTAATATACATAATTCTTATTAAAACCATTGGAGACGGAAAGACTTGCCATTATCCACTCTTACACTATTTTCTTTCTTGAATCAAGCTAAAGGGATATTCAATAGGAAAAGACAGTGACAATGATATGAATTGATGATTATGCTTGTTTTTCATTCTTCAGTGCAAATGCTGGCCTGGATTCCAACTGAAGGATGATGGTAAAACATGTGTAGACATTGATGAATGCTCCTTGGGATTTCCGTGTAGCCAGCAATGCATTAATACATATGGGACCTACAAGTGCCTCTGTACAGATGGCTATGAAATACAACCTGATAACCCCAATGGCTGCAAATCACTCTCAGGTATCGAATTGCACTTGTCCACTAATCCAACTTCAGTTACACCTATGGATTCTGAATTTTATAACCATTCTTACTGAGTTCATACCTGCTGATGTTTCTGAGAAATCAAAATTCTTCCCTACTTACCTTGATATAGGAACCTGTCACTCTAATTTTGCATGCTGTCCACAAACTGTTCTATTTGTAATAAAATTGCATTATGGTCTTGTGAATTATTAAGTGCTTCCTAGATTTTGAGAGTGCTCAGAAGTGAAAAGAACTATTTCTAGCAATTTCTCCTGCTGCATCACAGGTTCTTAGGAGTAGATTTAGCCAAGAGTGGTAAAAAGGCTATTGTAATTGTATTATAATAGTTTTTCCTTCTCTACACCATACACACTCATATATGTATGCCAAGGAGAAGAGGTCAATAATGATAATGACAATGATGAGTACAACAATAGCAATAAATCAACTATGTAGGACTATTTGAATTCTTCCAGTGATTCAGCAAATATTATTAAATCTCTATTTGTTCCAAGTAGTGTGTTTGATTTGTAAATTAGAAAATTCGATAGAACATAGACCAAATTTTTAAAAATATTGTAATTCATTAGGGGAAAATACACGTATCAAAATAATACAAAGCAATATATAATAAGTAATTATTGTTTTTAAGTGAGAAAAAATGCTACATATAAGTCTCTTCCCCCTTTGTTTTTGAGTATAATGAATCAAATAGCATGGCCAGTTTATTATGTATATGTATGCCATATATACATGACAGCATTTAAAACATTAGATATCTTATTTACCTACATAAAATAAATGCCAGTGACAGGAATTCTTAAAATTAGTTTTCAACCAGTTAAAACTTCAAACATTATTGAAGAAAAAAGATAGCCATTTCAATTTTTTAAATTTTATTTTTACTTACTCTTGGAATAGTCATCACTGAATTAATTTATGTATTATTTGGAGCCTGTTTTGTTTTTTTTTTTTTTTTAGATTTACCAACCTACTTACTATATCATGCATTCAGTGACATAAGAAGAGATAAAATCTCCAAATCAATAAATGTTTTTGTTACTTTAAACTTTTCACTAATAATGGTATAAAGGAGATGAGTACTAATGATTGCAGTTTTGGTCTTATTATACCAGGTATCCATGCTGTTGTTTTTCAAAACAGTAATAATTGGAAACTAATAATAACTTTAATACAAAACCAAAATGTCTCTGAAGCATAAATCTTTTGCAAGAGAGAGAATAGATTTTTTCCAACTTTATTGAGATATAGTTGACATATACCTGTGTAACTATTTAAAAAATTATAACTGTGTAACTTTAGAGTATATAATGTATTGATTTGATACCCTTATATATGGCAATATGATTGCCACCATAGTGTTAGAAACACTTCCATCACTTCACCTAATTACCATTTTATGTGTGTGTGGCAATAACATTTAAGCTCTACTCTCTTAGCAACTTTCAAGTATGTCGTGTTGTTATCCATAATCACCAAGCTGTGACTTAGATCCTCAGAACTTAATTATCTTCTAACTGGAAGTTTGTACTTTTAAAACAACATCTCCCCATTTCTCTCGTGCTTCATACTTGGTAATCACTATTTCACTGTTTCTAGGAGTTTGGTTATTTTGAGGTTCTATGTATAAGTGACATTACATAGTATTTATTTTTCTTTGACTTATTTCACTTCATATAATGTCCTCAAGGACATCTATGTTGTAAATGGTAGGATTTTATTATTTCTCATCACTGAATAATATTCAATTATGTGTGTGGGTATAATATAATATTACATATGTATGTAATACAGATAATGTATAATACAATATACATACATTGGATACTATATAATATACATATGCATAATTACAAATGTATAAATCAATGTGTGTGTTTGAATACAGATTATATATAAACATATATTTACACATATGTGTATGCATGTCACATTGTCTTTATTTGTCCATTGATGGACACTTAGATTGTTTCCATATCTTAGTTGTTGTAAATAATGCTGTCATAAACATGAGAGTGCAGTTAGATCTTTGATATCTTGTTTTCATTTCCTTTGGATAAGTACCCAGAGGTGAAATTCTTGGTTCATATGTTAGTTCTATTTCTAACGTTTTTAGAAACCTCTGTACTATTTTTTGTAGTTGATTTACATTCCCACCAATGATGAACAAAGGTCCCCCTTTCTCACGTCCTTTCCAACACTTTTTATCTCAGGTTTTTTTGATGATAGTTATTTTAATAGGTGAAATGTGATATCTCATTGTGGTTTTAATTGTGTCTCTCTGATGATTACTGATGTTGAGTATCTTTTCATGTATTTGTTGGCCATTTGTATGTTTTTGGAAAAATGTCTATTCAGTTCTGATGCCCTCTTTAATTAATTAATTAATTAATTAACTAAATTGATAGAGAGCAAGGAAGGGTAGAGAGAGAAAGAGAGAATCTTAAGCAGGTTCCATGCTCAGCACAGAGCCTAACATAGGGGTCAATCTCACAACCTTGAGATCATGACCTGAGCCAAAATCAAGAGTCAAATGCTCAACTGACTGAGCTGCCTAGGTGGCCCTCCCCTGCCCATTTTTAAATAAAATATTTTGGGGGCTTTTTGTGGATTTGTATAAGTTCTATATATATTTTCAATAATAACCATAATATTAACATCTTATCAGATATATAATTTACAAATATTTTCTCCCATTCCATAGGTTGCCTTCTGATTACGTTGATTGTTTCTTTTGCTGTGCAGAAGCTTTTTAGTTTGATATAGTTCTGCTTATTTTTGCTTTTATTGTTTGTGTCTTTTGTGTTGTATCTAAAAAATTTGTTACCAAGACCTTAATAGAGACTTTTCTCAATGTTTTCTTCTAAGAGTTTTATAATTTCAGGTATTACATTTAAGTAGTAAAGAACATGACTGCCTAAATATTTAATTTTATATTTGTAAATATAAAGACAAGAGATCACAAGGCACCTCAACTTCTGAGCTGACTCTTTTTAGTAGGGTTTGAATCTCGATTTAGCATCAACAGGAAGATTGAATGATTGATTAGGGGTGTGGTCTTGCTAATGGAAGGAGATGTCCAGACTGTGTAGTATACATTTCTAATCCCTGACATAAAGCATGCTAAAATATAATGTATACCCTATGTATTATATATTTACTGTGAAACTAAAAGATAAGAGAAAAGTAATATTTTTTAACATAAACAGGACAATAACTCCATAACAATAAATGATTTACAATAAAATCCACATTAAATTACATAAAGTGACTACGTTTTTAATTTTTTTTTTAATTTCTACTGACATTAAATTTGCTTACCAGGAAACTAAATATATGACTTCATCTTAGAAACAAAGCTCTTGGGGATCCCTGGGTGGCTCAGCGGTTTAGCACCTGCCTTTGGCCCAGGGTGTGATCCTGGAGTCTTGGGATTGAGTTCCACGTCGGGCTCCCTGTGTGGAGCCTGCTTCTCCCTCTGCCTGTGTCTCTGCTTCTCTCTCTCTCTCTCTCATGAATAAATAAATAAAATCTTAAAAAAAAAAAGAACAAAGAAACAAAGCTCTTAAAAAAAAAAAAAAAAGAGTTGAACAGAACTTGAATTGAATGGATCCAGAATTATAACAAACAAGAATGTGGTCAACTTGAATTTAAATTATTCAGATACATATTCAAATAAATGTGCTATACAGAACTTTCCATTTTCTATTTTCAAGTTCAATTTGGGGGATGCCTGGGTGACAGTAAGTTAAGCATCCAACTCTTTGGTTTTGACTCAGGTGATAATCTTAGGGTCATTAGATCAAGCCTCTGTTAGGCTCCACACTCAGCAGAGATTTTTTTTTCTCCTTCTCTCTCTCTTTCTCTTTAAAATAAATAAGTAAATCTTTAAGAAAAATAAAAATCCATTTTGTTTCCAAAAAAAATATGAAGAGAAAACTGATCTAAAGATTTAGAAGATCTTCACGTATTTGGAGCAAGGTCAGATTCTTAATATTATCTTTCCTAGATTCCAGAACAAATGAGATACCATAACATAATAGACAAACTATAGGTAAGAAATAAAGACCATTAATGACCAATAAAGGATTTAAAGAGCAATGTTATGGGAAAAGATGAAATTAAACAAAAATTATAGAGCCTGGAGTTCCAACTGACAGCAGAAGCTGGTTATTTGATTATCAAGAAAGAGTTTTCTGATTATATGACTGTTTAGCTTAGCTGTACTGTAGGTCTTTAAGATAAATGTAGTTTATTCTTTCCTGAAATTCGTTTACAAAAATCAGATTATGAAAGTAGGTATTTTCCACCAATTCCAAATCAATTACATGATCTGCTGTTTATGAAAACTGAGGGAAAGAGAGGAATGTATTTAGAATTATCTAGATTTCTCATACTGCCTGGGTATCTGTGGCCTTTTCATTTTGTTATCATTGAGATGCTCAGCGTGAATTTTTCACCATTAATCTATCAGAGTACACGGCATTTAAATTTATATTGCTGCAGAAACTAAAGTTGAAATTAAGCAAAGTTGAAAACCATACATATATAATTCTAATTATTTTTTTTTCTTGGTATTTAGATGAAGAACCTTTTCTAATTCTTGCTGATCACCATGAAATAAGGAAAATTAGCACTGATGGCTCCAACTACACACTTTTAAAACAGGTATGACATTATCATGATGATTTCATATTTAATATCAGTACTCTAGATATGCATTAGAACTATAGAAATATCACAGAATTTATGAAGCACTTACTTATGGACATATATGCATGTATGTACATAAGAGTATCATAAATTTTATTTTGTTTGAATCGCCCGGATGATGTTCCCAGCATATCACATCACACTCTATCTAAGAAAGTAAAAAAACAAAATAAAATTTGCAAGGTCTAATTAATGGAAGGGAAAAACTATTTAGATAAATATTTAGAGAAAGCATAAAATTGTCTTCTAAAGTATTTTTATGTATTACCCAAGCTGCTTTTTCCCCCTTGGGATTTAAAAATTAATATTTTTCAAGACTTTTAAGTTTCTATTTATAGAACTAGGAAATAAAACAGGATTGGTGATCTCTAGCCTTTAAGATTTGGAATCAGCAAGGGAGCAAAAATGTAATGGTAATCCAGCAATGGTTCATTGGTTGTGAGGCACATATTTTCATTCTTACCCTCTACATCCCTCAACTTGTCCACTTCAAGAGACTCTGAGTTGATCTGTTTTGATGTTTGAGTTCTATTGTCAGAGTTTATTTGTACATGTTATTTGAGATGAAAAGGTATGATTTCCATTTTATGGCAGGATAGAAAACTCTGAAATGCTCACCTCCATGTTTTATTTCTCCCAGTCTGTAGTGAAAAGAGCATAAAATCAAATCATTAAAACTACCGTGATTGCTACGGGCTACAGAAATCACATGCATTTAGTCATATCATGTTTTTAGTTGTCAGGAGCAATAGCTTCTTTGGGAAGGCTCAGTTGGTATCTGTTCTGCTACAAATATCTTTTTGCCCCAAACTATATAATAGTGACATAAATACGTGAAAGTACTGTCTAGAACAGGTGTGCCAAAAATAAGGACATTTCTTGTTCTTGTAATATATTTATGTCAGCATTTGGCATAGAAAAAGAAGGCCGGCCATTCATATGGTTATTTTTTAGCAGCATAAAGAATACTTACCTGACTAAAACAATTTTTGCCACCCACTGATGGATTCCTTCATTGCTATCGTCAAATTCATTCATTTTTCTTAAGAATTTAGTTTTATTTTAAATGCAAATATGCATTACCAATTGTGATAATGACTCTCCTCCTAACAGTTGGATTTTCCAGTTTTCTTCTAAGTCACAGATTGAAAATGAAAAGCTCACATGAGAATCCAGATTTCAAGGGCACCTGGGTGGCTCAGTCAGTTAAGCATCTGCCTTCAGTGCAAGTCAGGATCTCAGGGACCTGAGATTGAGTCCCACATCAGGCTCCCTGCTCAGCGAGGAGTCTGCTTCTCCCTCTCCGTCTGTACTCGTGGTCTCTCTCTCTCTCACACTCTCTCTCAAATAAAATAAATAATCAAAAAAGAGAGGAAAAAGAAGAAAATCCAGATTTCAGGCTACTCATGAAAATAAATAGGAAGCGATAGCAGTGCTGGATGTACATCCTTCAATGTCCACAGCCCAAAGTGTGTAGCAGTTGACACTCTGACATAGAGGCCAATGCTCTCCAACTCACTGCAGTCCCTAGACTTCCCATGACCTTGCCACATATAAACTTGTTCATGAATGTCTGTGAGGTTTAGACTCTTGCTCTTGAAATGAGGGTGTGCCGCCAGCATTCACTGTTATCATGTTAGAGAGAGGCCTCTAATTGTGAACCCTGCAGAGACTGGGAAAAAATATAAAATCTTTCCGTGTTGTTTATAAAAAACTAAACAGAAATCTGTGTAAAATGTAAGAATTAGACCACTACCTTTTTTAGAGATAAATATTATAAGAATAGTAATGAGTAGTAAATACAAGAGAAAGAACTCTAGGGAAAAAAGTTTAGCATATGTAAATGTGAAAAATGTTTGCTGCCCAAATGGTTTCTTACATTTTTTAACTTAATTCTTATTTTCCGTGCAGTCTAATTTTAAGCTTATAAGAAAGTTACAAAATACTGAAAAATGTCTTTTTCTTTTGGAGGACATCTCCATCTCCCTCTAAGCCTCTCATTACCTTCAAGGTTGAATGTGCCCACCACTGATTTCCTTGTATGGTATCTGGAAAAGGGACACGCTTAGTTGTTTCTCTTTTCTTAGTTGTTTTTGTTTACTTGTTTAGCATTTCTTACTTTTAGACTCTGCTATCAGAAAGGGAGAAATTTCACTCTTTTGGATAGTCTGTCTATAAGCTCAGTTGGACTAATAACTAAAACAGCAACAATATTTATTGACTTCATAAAGACCATAACAGAGCTTCAATGACATCTCTGCTTTATTTTCCAACCCTGTGACTCGATATTTCTGGTGGTACCCCCTTTGTTGTGTTCATGGCTAATATGTTATCAGAGATTGTTCTTAATGGAGCAAAATGATTTTTTTCCTGTATGCATCATTTAAGTCTATTTCATATATCGAAAGCACTTTAATGCATGCTTTCAGATAGCACTTTTTTCCTGGTGGTATCATTTTCAACTATTGGCAATCACTAGTACCTAAGTGGGGATGACTTTCAGATAGTTTTCTTAGTGTAGTGTTTATGAAAATGAAGAACGAGTGAGAAAAAAGAGGAAGCTCACGAGGACTCTGAACATCTGTGTCTTTGGAAAGCATTTATTAATGTGACCACTAAGTAAGGAAATAGACACCCAAAAAACTAGACACAAGCATTACATCCAGTTTTGCCTGTGGTCTGTTTGGAATATATGATTTCTGTCAGGGAAGATATTTTTAACTACATTTCATTATAGCATTATAGAAATTTTCAAGGAGTTTTAGGCAGTAGAAACATTTTTTTCCCCCAG
This sequence comes from Vulpes vulpes, assembly GCF_048418805.1. NCBI lineage: Eukaryota > Metazoa > Chordata > Mammalia > Carnivora > Canidae > Vulpes > Vulpes vulpes. The sequence goes on along the minus strand of NW_027325708.1, from coordinate 68,678 downwards.
AGATTTCTGTCTACATGTGCAGAATGAAGTAGAAAACGGAAGTAATTATCTCCCTATATTTTCTCCCAGTCAAAATAAGTGAAAAGACATCCTTGCCTCAAATTTGTGAGGACTTTTTGGTGTGTAGGTGATTAGGAAAAACAATTTACCATAATATCTTGAATTTTATTCTCTTTGTTGTAGTCTGTACAATCTCATGAAGCATTACAATGAAAAAATACAGCAACTGGTAGATTATTTTTTGCCATGTGTTTTTTAAAATATAGCTGTAGCTAGGCCCGCTATAATTTATACACCACATGCATAAAGAAAACATACTTTAATAACACGAATTTTGGAAATGAAGTGCATTAATCAAGTATTAATTTTATTAATTTAAGTATATTAATCAAATAGCTTTCCAGTGTTATCTAATTCAATCCTAGCAGTGCCTTTTATTCCAGTACAATTGTGTAGAGAAACAAAACACAATTTCCTAAATTAATCATCTTGAACCAAAGGGTGCAAATCTTCAGCTATAGAAATGAAAGAAGCAAATAGGATTTTGATGAAACCAATTTTCAGCTCTGAAGCCACTGGGATAGCTCTAGTGTTTAGACATTATTTTGACCATGCCCTTGGCTGTTTTAATGTTCCTTGCATATGATTCTGCAAAGAGAGAATTGAAAAGTTTTCTGTGGGGATTAAGGGTAAAGTTGTAGAAAAATGACCAGTTTGGTTAGATAGATATATCAGAATTCAGAGCTTCAATTCCTCTGCATTTATAGCTTTAATTTATTATAGTTGAATTGCTAAATTTGGAATTGGATCTTCATTCTCTAATTCGCTTATTGTAAAGAAAGAAATGGGATAATCCTGCCATAACTGGGTAAATCTTTCCTAAAGTTAATGACAAGATTCTCTCCACCTTTTTCTCTCTAATGCTTTAATTCATCCATATGAATTTCAGGCCATCACAGAACCCTACCTAACACATTTACCTTATTCCTCTGGTATTAAAAGCATTTATACAGAAAGGATATTACAAAGTACTATTGGAGTGAATTTATTAAAGTCACTACAGAAGTTGGACTATACTCAGTTTCTATTTTAAAACTTTGATTGATTTTGCATAGACAACTTCCTAGATTTGTATGCTGAAATACTTTTAGTTGTACTCCAGTTCTTAGCATGTGAATGAATATTCAACAAATCTTTTGAATCTGTGACTGAATTCTTTAAGCATTTACAGTCTTTATTTTTAATTAATAATGTCAGTAAGAAGTATTCTTGTGTTTATTCATTTGGGTGTAGTAAGAAATTTACACACAGTCCTGTTTACTCTTGTCTCTTATTTATGACCAATAGCCAGCAGTTCCAAGGGGTCAGGCTATCAGGTTAATTTTATAATCTGGGGCTGAGGAAAGAGGTTGCTCATGTTAAGCCAAATAAAAGTGTAATAGTTGAACCTATGATTTTAATGTCATCACCACAAGAATTTAGCTCTGCTGAGAGAAGAAAAAAATCAGTATTTGCCAGAACTTTCTTTGAATTGCTTATATAACTAGGCTATCTTTAGTCTTCAAGATCACTGGAAAGAAATAAAATATGAACAGTAATGATTTAGCGTCAGCCTGAGTCTTATAAAAGACTACGTAAATCTAATGCAGGGTCATTATCTAATTTTAAATTTGGGGAATAGATCTGGAAACTGAACCCAGATGTGGTAATTATCATCCTTCCTTTCCCTCCTCCTCTAACCAAATAAGACAGCCCATCTCCCTGAAGGTGTGAATCCTTACCTATAGGACTATAGCTACTCATAAATGAGCCCTAAAACAGTTTCAGGCTTAAATACAATTTTAGATTGTATGTAAGTATATATATATATATATATATATATATATATATATATATATATAAAGGAATATTACAACAGATATAAAGATATGGAATAGATCTCTTTGGGCTTTGCCAAGTGTCTATAGTGTCAAATATTTTTAATACATAAAATGTATATACTAATAAACTATCCAAGCCTCAAAATGAGTGGACACAATTGAAATCCTGATCCAAGTTTTGTTAGTCCATTAGGGTAGTAAATCTCTAAGCCCTAACTAAAGGTCAGAATTAAATTAACCCCTCAAGAAGTCATTTGAACAATTCAGTACATATAAAAGATTCCCAGATCCCGATGTACAATTCTTAAATCAAATCCATCAAAAGACACAACTAAAACCAAAGAAATGTGGTAACCAGTTGAATTCGTGTTGTTTTGTTACCTTCTAAAAAATGCGTAACCGTGAGTCTGATTAACAATTTCCTCATATTTCCATGTGGAATAAAAAGATGTTGGTCACTTGGTTCCTCTTTGGTCAAATCCTCACCGAAGGTTTTAACTTTTAAATTCTAATATGGCACTGTGTTGGCTGGAAGGCCCTTGGAAGCAAGAAGAAACAAAATAAAGCAGCAAACTGATGTTGAGACAAAAGATTTTAGACAAAGTAGATTCTAATCCTTCTTCTTCATCAGACTTCATCAGATAGCTATCCAGGGCTTGTCCTCAATCATCAGGGAACTTCTGCCTTCCAATTTAGATGTATGCTGTTTTCTGGTTACTCTACAGAACAGATAATAATGGCGTTGAATTCATATTTTTAAACATTTACCTAAAGTGAAAGTGTTTCACTTTATCTCCCTAAAAGCAGGTGTTTTTTGTTTTTGGATTTTTTTTTTCACAGTACTAGCTATTTACTTAAATCTTTCTAAGCATTCCGAAAAAATTATGATCTACGTGGAAAATATTTTCAAATAAATTATACATTTTACATGTATGGTATAGAGAAAATATACACATAAAATGCTCTTAGAAAGAATCGGTCACAAATACTCTGCATTTTAATAACTATAACTATTTAGGTTCAAAAGGAGATAGTGATTCTTATGAATTAAAATGTTTTGAAATAATTTCCGTTAACTATTATTCAAACATATCATTTTTTTTATTTTTAGGGATTAAACAATGTTATTGCTATAGACTTTGATTACAGAGAAGAATTCATCTATTGGATTGATTCCAGCCGACCCAACGGCAGCCGCATAAATAGAATGTGTTTAAATGGAAGTGATATTAAGGTAACGAGATGTTAAAATGATGGGATTATTGAATATTTTATTAGGATAGCTAACTTGAATAGAAAATATTATTTGATGGTAATGATAAAACTCATAGAATATATTAGGTGGATTTGAATTTCACATTTGTACAGTGTTAGTTAATACATACTTTAAATATGAAATATGAGGTTTTTTAATCTGTATGTTTCATTATAACACTATTACTCGCAATAAAATAAAAATCCAATTGGATAAATAAAATTTGAAACCTAATTCACAACCCTAGAAAATGTGAGGGATGCTTTCGGCTTGAGTGATTACTTCCTGACTTGCAATTGTGTTGACTTATGTAACAGGGAAAGTTGAGTCTGAGAATCTATAATTGAAAAAATTAATTACTTGACTCTAGATTGAAATTACAGCACTATTAAAATTAACCTCCTATAGATGGAAATAACTGAATGCATTTCTGTAAAATGAAAGTTCTTATTAGACAGTATCATAATTAAATACATGTCACATTCTAGATATGAACTCCTTGGCACCAATTTCTGTGTTATCTTCAGTTTTAGTGTATGTTCTGCTGAAATGAGCACTATGTTATCTTGAGTTTTAAAATAAAATTATTTAAAAATAAAATAATTTGTACTATATATACACAGTAAAATACATTATAAAGGCATTTAAGTTCAAAGACACAGAACCCACAATTTTTTTGTAGTCATCTATAATATCATACAGAAATTTTTAGTGGGAACAATCAATTTTGAAAATATTAATACAAAAAAATATTAATACAATCTTGAAATCTGTATATGCAATGACAAGAGAACCAGTGTGATTCTATTTATGTATAAACTGATAGTTTATAAATGAAATATCAGTATAGGTTATGAAACAAAGAAGCATATAAAGTTTTCTTTTTTAAATTTCTTGACTATTTATATAAAAACTGTAAAAAGTACCATTACCCAAACTTGATCATACTTTTATTACAAAAATTTAAATTTTTGGTCACCTTTATATATTTTTAATATATTTTAATATTTTTAAAGGATTAATTATCTACCACCTTGCCACTGCTAACCCATTACTACCTTAAATCATGTCATAAAATAGGATCACAAAATGAATCATTTTTTTCTATTGAGATTACTAATTCACTGATTTCCATGTAAATTGTCAGCCAAGCCAATTTTTTAAAATTGGACTTTGGGAGAAAGAAGAAAAGATACCTTGCAATTCAATACAGTAGATTGATACCTTTAGTTGCTGAAAATGTTGTCATATATATATATTTAATGTATGTTGTCATATACATATAATGTCTTCATTATTGATAACATTTAGAAAAAGATAACTATAAACTTTCACTATTATTTTCTTGTCTCTAACTAAATAAGCATTGGCTTCTATACAGTCCCAAGTTTGTTTCTCTTTTCACATAATCTTCAAAGCACTGAGAACTCAGAAATAGCAGTCATTATAGACCAAGAACCTTTGGTTATTTTACACGCATCATATTTATATATACAAAGTTTATGTCCTTATTATAGTTGATATTGAAATGGGTTAGGATCAAGTGCAACAGTTGTATGAATTTCACTTCCTTTAGTTAAGTTAAAACAATGTATGTATTCTCATTTGTAATTTTTTTTCTCTTGTAGTAGATAATTAAGTAGGGCAAGAGCAGTTGGGAGAGTGGAGAATGCTATTGGAATCTCCTCCAAAACCTGCTAAAGATAAATAATATCAATGATTCTGTGTGTGTCTTTCTGTGTGATAGAATTTCTGCTCCCAATTTTCAGAAGACACGTAAACTATTAACCAAAACGTGATCAGGAACTTTGTAGCTGTCCAACAGCTTCTTATTTTGGTTTACTCCTTAAACCCATGTGTAATGTTTAGGCCTGATTACATATATGGTAATTTCTCGCATCTCAAACAAGTAAGTAATTTTATTAGGGTAAATTCGTTCTATGTTTTAAGCTTATCTAAATTCCATTTCTAATGTTTAAATGGAATTTTATCATCTCTGCCAAAATCAAGAAGCAGTTGCTCAGTTCACTAGGCATTTACACTGTTAACTTTTAAAATTCTTATTTGTTAGGTAGTGCATAACACAGCTGTCCCCAATGCACTTGCTGTCGATTGGATTGGAAAAAACCTCTATTGGTCTGACACAGAAAAGAGGATCATTGAAGTATCCAAACTCAACGGCTTATACCCTACTATACTTGTTAGCAAAAGACTGAAGTTTCCCCGGGACCTGTCTTTGGATCCTCGAGCTGGGTTTGTAACAAATATTGATAATCTTAAATTAAATTTTGAAACTCTAGATTACATTCAATGTGGTAAATTCCATTCTGTAGGTTTTAACATGAAAACCAATATAAAGTGTGCTGTGTAGACATTCGTATTGGGAAGTCAAAAATAGAAAAATGACTATCACAGTGAAAAAAGAAAAACATTTGGAATGATGGGATTTTGCAGCGGTTATTTTTAAACACAACTGTTTTACTAGTTAATCTATAAATGAATTGGGAATGAATAAAATATACAGATTTCTCTAGTTTTAATGCCTTTAAATCTTTGAGGAAAGGCAGCAATTCTAGTGGGTCACAAATGTGGATAATGTAATGCTTGTACCACTTTAGAGCAAGAGGAATAAGTATTATCCATGGATAATAAATAAGAAGGTGCATTACCCATGCATTCAAAAGAGATAACACAGTGGAAATATTGAGAAAGATTCATATTGGAGCTGTGTTTCAGCTGCATTTCATTGCAAGTCATTATAGGGATTAAGGACAGCAGACTGGAGATTCCAGATGAGGAAAGAACACACATAGTAAGATGTCAGATTTTAGGTGTCGAAGTCAGGTGTGTGGCTGCCAAAGTTCTATAGATTATGACCATTATCATTCACTTTTAATTATGTTGTTTTGGTAGAGAAGCTATGCCTGCTCCTCCCCTTCCTTCTCCTCCTCCTCCTCCTCCTCTTCTTCTTCTTTCTCTTCCTCTTCCTCCTCCTCCTCCTTCTCTTCCTCATCTCCTTCTTCTGCACTATAATTTAGAGTGATTACATACTCCAAAATGATCTCTATTAAAATTCAACCTACTCAACATGCTTGTTAAAATACCAGATTTAGGGAAATTTTGATTTTTAAAAATAGAACACATTCACAGTAACAAGTATTATGATAACTATAGTGCTCTAAATTTTCTGCTGTGTAAATTAATTTCACTTAATATGTTTCATGAAATCACTGCTTTTATCAGATCATATGCAACAATTAGGCTTTACTTCTTGCTAATATGTTGTATCTATGTTTTTTGGTCCCTTATGTTTATAATTGGCGCTGTGATCAAATCACTGTATATTTTATATCTTAATTTTAAACATTACTTTGGGTAAAAGCAGTACCTAATAGGAGAAGACTTGTACTGTAAATACTCTTCTGTTTCCAAGGTAATGTGCAAATTTAACTTTTTGCTATATAATTATGTAACCATTTTGCTACCTTTTAAAGTATTTTCTTTACCATAGCAACAAAAGATTCAAAAGAGTGCCAATTCCATTTTAATTGAAATAGTCACAAGAGAATTTATTTTCAATGTTTCAGGAAATAATGGCCAAATGTACTAAGTTTGATGGTTATCATCATTCATTCATAAGAATGTGAATATTTTTATTCCTTCAGCATTTTATCAGAAGATAGTTATTTTAGTGTGTTCAAATCATTGTCCTTTTCTTCAAAACCAATATGACTGGCTTAGCTTCTCATTGTATACTCTTAGGGATGCTTCATATTAAACAAACAAATGGAACAGCCCAGGTGGCTCAGCAGTTTAGCGCCACCTTCAGCCCAGGGCGTGATCCTGGAGACACATCATGCTCCCTGCATGGAGCCTGCTTCTCCCTCTGCCTGTGTCTCTGCCTGTGTGTGTGTGTGTGTGTGTGTGTGTCTCATGAATAAATAAATAATAATCTAAAAAATAAATAAAATAAATGTTACCTGTAGATCATAATAGTCTTGTGGAATTTGCTAGGTATAAAGCAAAACTGTGTCCTAGCCTAGTGAATACAGCCAAGCCTAGCTTTAGGTTTTAGTTCTCCTGGGTTATAGGTATTATTACCCTATAAACTGAAAGCAACATTAAGTTATCATTAATCTAAACCCATCCATCAAGTGTCAGTTAAAATAGTGAAGTACTAAATTATTGTAAATGTTATGAAATACTACCTTGATTTCAATTTTGGATAATATTTTATTATGATATAGATATGCCATATTATAACCAAAAAAAAAAAAAAAACAGATAAAAGTTGGAACTTTGTAAGAAACAATTAAAGCCACCTATTTTAGAGATAAAATTTGATGACACCTTTCTGTACATGCTGTTTTTCTTGCTTCCCAGGATGAGAATAAGGCAACTTGCATTTTGGTTTTTGAGATGAGCTTCAGAATGAAAATTCCCTGTCTAAAATATCCTTCTTTAAAAATATCAACTTAAATTGTAAATTATGTAATGAAATACCCTTGAATCTTTCCAGATGAGATTAGCATTGTAGTGTACATATGTTTTGAATTTTCCAATCCTACTGACCCCTGTTTCTGTGAGGAGTGTGATTTCTGTCCTGATATTTAGTAAGAGGATAAGGAAAGTTTTGTTTAAAGGAGGAGAAAGATCAACTGGACTAATGTAATGAAACAACTGAACTTTTAGGAGGTAACTTGGAGGTACTTTCTATCTTTTAATAATAGTACACTGATTGTCATATCAATTTCATATGGTGGTTACTAAGAATGGTAAAGAAGATACAAGTAAGCAGATTGATCATCATCCTAGGTGTAACATTTAATTCAACTGAAATTTAATTATCTGAATCATTCAGTTATCTGGTTAAGTTTGGGAATTACTGTTCTAGTTTATTATAAGTTTTGGGTAACTAATATTATTGACATCAGTATTTATAAAAGTTGTCATTCATGCAGAATATATATATATGCATTTTATTTTATTTTTTTAAGATTTTATTTATTTATTCATGAGAGACAGAGAGAGAGAGAGAGAGAGGCAGAAACACAGGCAGAGGGAGAAGCAGGCTCCATGAAGGGAACCCAATGTGGGACTCAATTCCAGGTCTCCACGATCAGGCCCTGGGCTGAAGGCGGTGCTGAAGCCACCTTCACGCTGAGCCACCTGGGCTGCCCTATATATGCATTTTAATATAGAATAGAAAATATAATGTTAAAGCCAGACTGAGCATAATTTTTCTTTTTGGATTAATATGTTATTTCAGGTAATTGCATAACAAAAGACCATTATAACAGACAATAAAGTGAATGTGTGCTATGATTAGCTAACAGAAAATGAATCTACTCATTCATTTATTCAACTTTTATTTCTTTAGTATTTACTACCTATCTGGCACTGTTCTAGGTAGGAGCATAAAAATAAAAGGCACAGTCCTATCTCTAGGTATTTCACAGTTCAGTGGGTAGACAAAGAAGTAAATAATTATGATACAAAGCAGTAACTTACAAATATAGGGAAAAAAAGAAAATAGAAAATGTTTCTATCTCAACTAGAATCAGAGTCAGCTTCCTGGACAAGACTGGTAGTGTAAGAATTAGCCAGGTCTTGTAGTACACTTCAGAGCAGGAGGTATTTCAAGCAAAAAGAACAAGCTGCCTGGGAAAGCAAAGACACATAGAAGAAGATGACATAGGGAATTAGAAGAACTCATGATCGGAACAATTTAAGTATGCATAACTATGGAACTTTGATGCCAGTCCACTTCATGGAGCAAAAAAGACCTAGGAATAAAAATACAACACAACAATAACAATGACAAAACAAACCTTGTAAGACTTCTGGCTCAGGCAAACAGGTAAATAGAGGAAGGTCTCCCTAGATATGAGGGATCAGGAGAGGGGCATAGATAAGAACGGGAGATGATCAGTTTATAAACCTCTTGGGATTGGAGTTCTCATGTAATAATAATGACAAAGAAGATAACTGCTTCTCTAGAATTCTATGAATTTGAAAACTGTCTGAATTTTATCACTTTAGTTATTCTACTGTTTCCTCAGAGTCTGGGAGAAAAATATTATTATTTTTACTATTATCCTAAAGTACAGATAAGAACATCCAGCCTCAAAATGGCCAAGTGATTTTCTCAAGATCATTTCGGTAGTACGATATTAAATTGGGGATTCAACCCAATTTTCAAGCTTTAGTCCCATGCTTTTCCCATTATAGCACATTAGAATCTGTAGTAACAAAATTATCTTAGATCATGAGCACGCTTTTCAAGAGCCATACAGACAGGGATAAGAAAACGAACATAAGAAGACAAAACTGTATTTTCTTCCACTTTAATAATTAGACATTTTATAAAATTTAAACTGTAGATATGAGTTTTTTGGAAATAAATAAAAGTGTTATAACCAGACCTTATTATTAAGGATATTTTTGTCTGGATTCTTTTTCTAATAGTTTGCTAATAATAACACAAAAGAATAATACTGGGTGCTATTTTGAATTTTAAATATATTTTAATGAAAATATATTGAAGGACTCATATTTAACTCAGTCTATGTATCCCTTACTGCCAACCTGAATAATGATAATGCAAATAAATTTGGAAAAGATGCATTTCGTATTTCTGTATCTTCCCTTATGCCGTTCTTTCTTCCTAGGGTGCTCTTCTGATTTTCCTCTAGTTGGAATAACTTCCCATTTTTCCAAACACAGCAGAAAATATCATTTCCTCTGTGAAACATTCCCCAATTGTGCCTAAGAAGTCCCCACATATTGAACACATACCATTACATGACTTTTTATATTTTATTTTTAATTATTTTGAAAACCAAAATTGACATAAAACATTTTATTAGTTGCAGGTGTACATATGACTATTATTGGTGTAAATGTCTATCTCTCCATCTTAGAAAGTGAGCACTTTTAGCAAAAAGACCATGGCTTAAAAAAAAAAAAAAAAAAGGCCATGGCTTGATCACTGGCTCCGTCAAACACAAATATCATTAAATTCTCTGCAGAAGGAAATAATAAATGGGCAACTGGATGTACACAGCAAATAGGGTTATAGCTACAGGGACATTGTACCTGCATCATTGCCCAAACCAATACATCAGTATGTAAATAACCTGCATGTTTCAAGGATAAAAGTCATAAGGGAACTTTTGTTGTGAGGGAATGAAAGGCATACCAGGAATGAAAGCTCAGTTTTTTATTTCTTTGGGGAAACAAACATTTTATTAAAATAAACAATCACATAAAAAAAAATCCTCCCTCTACCAACTTTAAACCTATATTCCCATATTTAGTCAAAAACAATAGGAAATGAATAACAGAAATTAATTTACAACTCAAAACCAAAATAATTGCAGTTGAAAGCAATGTCTCTGAGTATATTCCCTGAATTCAGAAAAAAAGAGCACAATAAAAACTGAGAGCACACTTCTATTTTAATTTTTTAAAGAAATATAGTATATTATATTAAACTATAAAAGATATCCTCAGGAACCACAGAAGCCTGTTATTGTTACAGTAAACATTGTTTTCTATGTTGACACTTGTTATAACTTACGGAATAGATATTATTTGGGACTGAGGTTTTTCAGATGTGATCTTAGGTAAACATTATATATTATATGGATGAAATTTGGAACTCTCCTTTTGACATTTGCACAGACGTTTTCACTTGTCAGCTTTAATTATTTACAGCAAATTTGTACTTAAGTAGTTTTTAAGAAGTTGAATTTCAGATGTTAAAGTTACCAGAATATCTGGAATAGACTTATTGAAAAACTTGAAAAAAGTTATGGTAACAGGGCTTAAGTATGGAAAAGGAAATGAAATTCAGCCATCAGAAGATAGCTACCTATGAGGAGAGATATTCTGTGTCTATGAAGATTCATTCACACCTGAAAAGAGTTAAACTATAGTTTTCTTCAATGCGATAGAGTATTTTCATAATATTCTTTTGGTTGATGAGTACTTACATAGACAAATCATGTAATAACACACATAACCCAGACAAATTATATAGTACTATAGATAGTATCCAGATGCAACAGGTCACCTATCAGGTGGATATTACTAAACCAATATATATAGAGAGAGGGTGTACAGACATATATGAAATATATATTACATATCTAGTACAGATAAAAAATAAAAGCTAATATTTGGTAAACTATTATTCCATGTTTCTCAGTCTTATAAATTTGCTCCTATATTCTGTTATTTAATCCTCATGGTGATCTTATGAGGAACTATTATTATTCTTTTCAACATGTGAATAAATGCAGGCTCAAGAAGGCTAATTAAACTGTCCAGATTCACACAGCTAGTAATAGGTGGACCTGAAATTTGAACCCGATTAATCTGTTTCTAGAACATGTTTCCTTAAGAGTCTACATAATGCTGTTTAGAGAAAAAGATAATCTATAAATCTAGAGACCTGAGCCTGTTTCAACTGTATCACTATCATAATAGGCTATGACAACACACATAATCTTATATGGTCTCAGTTTATCAGTAAAATAAGGGTCTTCAGCTACATGATCCTGTTACAGCATTAAAATCTTTAATTAAGTTATATTTTGTTCTAAAATCGGAAGGAGATAAGGATTCTTCTTATCTTTATAATGTAGCTATGAAGATAAAATTTATGTTCAAAGAACTATTAGTAAGCACAATATTTCTTTCATGCTTTCTTCCATCTTGGTAAAATTATTATTCCCTCTTTTGTGCCTCCATAGCAAAGTAGTTTTATCATGATACTTTTTTTTTAATTTGTTTTACATCCATCTCTATTGTATCCACGGAGAGATCTTAAAAGGCAAAAATCATATCTGTTACCTCCGTGTTCCCAGTTCTAAGAAGTATCTGGTACATAATATGGCCTTTGAAAATTATTGTTTCAAAATATGATTCTCAATTGACTTAAGAAAGGCTCTAGGGATTCTTAGAGTTGTTAACACCAGCTGAGTTAATCAAGGTAGGTTCTCTGATTATGAGGCCTGAGAATCTACATCATTAGTCGTTTGTTCACAATATATGTTCACAATATATGAATTGTTCAGATACACATGCTGTAAATAAAAGTAATTCTGTAGACAAGAAAGAACTAAAGCACAGTTTCCCAAAGTGTGTTCCCTGTGAACTGCCCTAGGAAAATAAATGCTATCACTTAAGACTATGTGATAAGAAAGGGATACCATACCTCCCTCTGAGAGAAGCACCACGTTGTATTAAAGCATCCTAAAAGTTCTCACAATAAAAAGAAATGATGCTTACTTTGTTAAAGTATTTCTCAAACATGTTCAATATTGAATTCTATCTTGAAAAATGTGATCAAGGAAGAATTTGTGGAGAACGGAGGGGTAACGTGAATTATGTCTATATGAAAAAGTCTGTGTAAGTGAAGAGGAATGATCTCTTCCAGTGATTTCATGAAAGCACAGAAATGAAAATTTAGGACTGTAAATACTCCAACTAGAGCTGAACTGACACACATTTCAATGGTGAAGAGTGATTGAGAGAAGTATGTTGTGCTTTTTTTAAAGAGAGCTGAAATGGCAGTGACAGGATTTGGGGCTGGGAACTCTTTCACAAACTTTCTGAGAATGATGTAACAGATGTTAAACTCCATGAAGTATGGAGTCCTGTTCTTGGTATCTTGGTTCAAGATGGTAATAAGACTAGCCAAAAAGAGAGGAAAAAAAAAAAAGAAAAGGTCCAAGTTACAGATAAAAATTTTAAACTGTTAATAACGGAGGTCAGACCATTTGTAATTCATAATTTACTTAATGACTCCCTAAAACATTATTATTCACATCTAATAATTTGTAATACTTTATTGATAGCATTTTATGGAGAAAACTTTATTATTTATTTATATATTTATTTATTTATTATTTATTTAATATTTTACCTTTAGGATGTTTAAATTACAAGTGCAAGCACATATAAGGTAAATAGCTAAATAGAAATATGAATACTGCCTCTAATTAAGCCAAATTGAACATGTTCTTTGTAATGGTAGAGAATGTTACTGAAATACTGCTTTAATTTTTTCGTTGTTTGCATTCAGTTCTCAAAAACAGCATGGCTGTATGGAAGCCCAAATATATTTGGTCATATCTAACATGTGTGAGAGAAACTGGTGTATATATATATTATCTATTAGGGGAAAAAATTGCTGTTAGTGTTCCAAGATTCAGAGTCAGTTAGGCAAGAAAGAATGTTCTGATTTCAATGAGATAAACTATCTTTGCATTTTTACTTCTTTCTGATTCAGTTTCTTCCTTTTTATCTATATTTTATCTAGCCATTATCTCTAGTATAGACAGCAAGGTGCACCTCCATAAATTTGCTAGAAAAGAATGGATTGTGTGTTTTTCTAGCTGTATTTTGCTGACATATGTTTGCTTTCAAAATAATAATATAATAATCCAAGATTTAAATAATAAAATAATTCAAGATTTAAAGAAACAGTATATTTAATCAATTTCTAGAAGGCTTGGTTTCTATTATTATCTTGTGATTTGAGATTTTCAAATTTGTTCAGAACTAACATAGATATACATAAGCACTAGATAGCAATCCCAATATTGCTCTATTCAAACTTGACTGTGGTTATTCCCAGACTCAAATTTGCTTTTAAATTCTCATTCAGAGCTCTCTTTGAATCTCTGCCCACAAATGTCTACGTTTTGTTTATATATACCAGATATATATTTCTCATTTTTAAATACGATGCTTAATTATGATTTTTAATGATATTTTTCCAAGTAAAGAACTTTTAAAATTATCTTTATAATCCACCATCTCCTGCCTTTTTGTTATCATTTTTGGGGATCCAATTATCAGTATCAGAATGTATAAGGAAAATTTTTCTTTAAGGAACATTTTGATTTTAAACTAAGTATACCAGTTATAAACCATACAGAATAATCTTCACACCATATTATTTTAATTACACATCTTCCAATTTTGAAGAATTAATTGCCAATGATTCTATACTTACTCAAAAGAAAACAATGGATCTGGGGAAAATAATTAGCTTAATAAGTTTTGGTTTTAGTGTTAGAATGTGAAAAAGATATTAAGTATCCTCTAACTCAAATCTTGAGTTATGTAGAGAAGGAAACATATTCAACAAGATAAAGTGACTTTTTCTACTTGAGAAAAAAAATTTAATGGTTTAATTAAATAGAAATTTCTCAGTAATTTGTCACTTACACATTATTTACATTTTACTGAGGTACAATATTTATATTTAACTCAGTCTTAGTTCAATATAATTTTCTTCCCTTTATTATTTTTTAACTGCTGTCTGAAATGCCTTACTCTAGAACTTCCAATAACATAATTGAAATCAGCACTATCTAATAGAACTTTCTGAGGTCATGGAAGTGGTCTATATCCATGCTGGTGAATATGGTAGCCACCTGACCTATGTTGTTTTTCTTTTTTAAAAAATATTTTATTTATTTGTTTATTCATGAGACACACAGAGAAAGAGACGTAGAGGGAGAAGCAAGCTCCATGCAGGTAGCCTGATGTGGGCTCCATCTCAGGACCCAGGGATCACGCCCTGAGCTGAAGGCAGATGCGCAACCACTGAGCCACCCAGGCGTCCTGGGAGACATACGGTTATTGAGTACTTGGAATGTGGCTAGTGTGACTGAGGAACAATCCAGTTCATTTAATTTTATATGATTCTAATCTATTTAAATGTTGAGAATCACGAGGCTACCACATTGAATAATGCAGATTCAGGCAAATATAATGTACTCTCCCATGAATCATTTTGAACTTTCCATTGATAATGAACTAAAAAGAAGAAAAAAACTACATCTGGATAGTATTATTCCTCCAACATTACAGATGCAGCTTGAAGGCTAACCTCTGTTATTTTTACACATCTGTGATTTGTTAACACTTGAGAAATATCATATGATATATAATATATATAGGCTTATGTGCTGAAGGAAAGATATTTAAAGTTATATGGATATTTCAATGGTACTCTATGTTTAATGAAAATCATAAGAAAAGCTTGCATTAAAATATACTTCTTAGAAGTTACAATTCAAAGAGATACCACGACTTAATTTGGGAATAGCTGAGTTAATAAGTGAAATATTGTGTGATGTTTTACTCTCTGAGTGTCTGTAAACAAAATGGCTATTGATTTTCTTTCCTAGGTATTTGTATTGGATTGACTGCTGTGAGTACCCTCACATTGGCCGTGTTGGAATGGATGGAACCAATCAGAGTGTTGTCATAGAAACCAAGATTTCTAGACCTATGGCATTAACAATAGATTATGTCAACCATAGACTCTACTGGGCTGATGAAAATCACATTGAATTTAGCAACATGGATGGATCTCATAGACACAAAGGTTGGTCCAGTAGCACAAATGACTCAGTACTTTAACAGTACATAAATTATTTGTGTAGAAAATAAGTACACACTTCAAAAAATAAAAGAAAATATATACACAATTGTATGTATTCATTATAATTTATCTTAAATACATTTTACAATTCAAGATTATACTACTATACTCCTTTATAACAATATTGATAAATAAGTAATTAGGTGTATTTATTCAGAACTGCTGTGATCATGTATAAAAATCATTTTGACAATATTTTCTCTAATTGTATGTTTCTGAATACTTTTTATAGTAAATGAACAATGTTCTTTTTTTTTAATATACACATACATCGTAACTGAATTGAAACAGGTTATTTGCTTATACACATAAGGTTATTATCCTTCTGGTAGGGCTTGGTGTTTTAAAAATACTAAGTACAATTCTTTAAAGACAATAAGGTAATCATATTTAAAAGTTATCGATTATACTGTACATATGATTAAATTTATTGTTATCTAATCAACAGTGGCCACAAAACTTAACATGGAAAACAACTTTCAAATTACAGTAATGTTCAGGAAATCATTTGAATATCAACAAATGTAAAATTCTACAGATACATTTTTTTTCTATTTTTCATTACTGAGTAGATTATAAAACTGTAAATATAAAAGAAGAGAATGAAGCAATTGGATATGAGGAAAGTGACACTAGGATTAGGGATGAGGGGGAAGGAAGTCTTTGAGGAGATGGGATGAGGGATTTCGAAAGAGCATTGGAGAAGGACATGCGGAAGGAGAAAGGGTGAATACAGAGATGACAGGATGCAACAGAAACCACAAATGATTCCCCTGTACACTCAAAATATTTTAGATGTGTAAAGATGAGATTTTTCCCAGAATGAAGATAAATGTTTTTTTTTTAATTGATCTTTATTGACCTAATGTCACCTTTGTTATTAGGTGTTTTTATCTTCAAACAGTAAGAGCACAATTTTCATGGAGAGGTCCCAGAGGAAGCCCACATAATAGCCTGGTTCAACTTCTCAAGCTGCTTTCTTCTCTGACAGCAAGCTTAGAACAAAACCCCGGGGAAGAGGGCAAGGGGGTAGATGGTAGGAGAGGATTATTGATAATCTCATTGTCAGGCGAGGCCATGTAAAAGTGTGCCAGTGTGGAGTCTTGAAAAGCATGAAGCCACTGAATAAATAAATAAGTAAATAAACAAGAGATAAAAGTCACTGAAGTCACACCATTTAATGATTTTGCCAATGTCCCTCTCAGTAATATTTAAACAAATATATCATTCTAACTAAAAATGCTGGCGAAAGCTTTTAGAGGTGCTTTTTTAGGGGCAAGAACATTGAGATATCACAAGTGCAGTTGGATGAGTCACTTATTTAGGTGTTGGCAATCCAATTATAGAGATAAAGAAACTCATCAGGATGCAATTTGAGTGAAGAATTATTTAAAGATGACTTTAGGATTTTAATTACAGCAAAAGTAATGTTGACAAATCAAAACCACACTTAGCATTCAGCAGTTATATCTTCTCTGAAGAATCAATAATGAAATGTTCTGCAACATTCTTAGATGATATAATTGAAAGTTTTATTGTGGCAATCAGTATTTTCCCCATGTAACTACGAACCATCTATTTTCAGCATCTCTATAAAGTGCTAGGTGGTTGTGAATGCCTTACTTTCTGCTAAAAATTTCCACTGTACAATAAAATTTAAACCATTTTTTGTTAGATAAATGAATGTTAAAAATTTATTACAACATCAAATATTTGCCTAATTTCACTCAAGACTTTCAGTTTGAACACAAATTGCAGTTAAAAATGTTGTCTATTAGAAATTACTGTCTCCTTCCCCTATTCGTTAGTTAGAAATTATGTCAGATATGTGGGTGACTAATGCTTTGAAAACTTTGACAAAATTAAATGCATATAAGTGAAGTGTCTTGCAATCACGTTACTGGTGGTAACTTTGGGTAGAGCCACATATGTAACGGAGAAATAGCACTAAATTTATGAGAGTAAAATGCTTGCCTGAGAGATACCCAGGTATGATGTTGTTAACATTTTAAAATTTGATTTTGAAAATACTTGGAGGCTCAAGGGGGTAGCAAAAGAAACGGAAAGAGCTGCTGCAATCAGAAGTATTTTTTCCCTTGAAGACTTTCTCAGAAAGACTAATGAAAAATTCATTAAGTGTCTTATCAGGCATCTGCCAATATCTGAATGGAAGCCAACAATTACCTAGTAGTCACTAATGAGCTACTAATTGTAGGTGGCCAAAATTATGCCAACTCCACAGCCAATGAGAAAAGAGCCATTCATTTCCCATGTATGTGAAGAGGAGTAGTGTTTTTTACCCCTAACACTTTCCCCCTAAAGACATAAAGAACGCTGTGGTCTCTTTATGTATGTGGAGGTGGAAATTGAGACTTTGACGTTAATAATAACTTTTGTGTTTGTTTGGTCACTGATCTCTTTTTCTGTTAACCAGACTCATGTTATTGTTCTCATTTATTCTGCTTGTTAAGAGTAGAAACAAAATTTATCAAAAAAGTGCGGTAGGCCATTCATGACCAAATAATTTGAGAGCATGAAAGACATATGAGAAATTTCAAAATTATGGCTCTTTTTGAAAAGCAAATTATAATAGCAGAGAAAAATAAACCCTGACAGATTTTTTTTTCTACAAGCATATTGCAATTTAACCATGCAATAATTTCATAATGAAGCATTAATTTTCTATTACTTATCCAACCTAAGAACTTCTAAAATTCAGAATTCTGTGCCCTAAACAATAGATCAGATTACCTCCAGGGTACATGTGACTTACAGTTTGCTTAAGAAGTTCCATCTATCTTTCTCTGCTACCTCCCCTACCCCAACCCACTTTCCTACCTGGTCTAAATACCACATTGCAAAATTAAATAAACAACAACAACAACAAAAAAAAACAGTCATTTTGCCAGCTTAGGAGCATCTAGATGCAATCTTAGCCATGTGAACCTCTTCCTAATGCCTGTTTATATTATTCTTCTGGTTTTTACTAGAACTAATATATAATAATGTAGTTTAATATAACGATGCTGTAGAATATTATACATGCTACTGGATGACTGAGTCAAACAGTTTATTTTAAATCAAATTTCCATTAGTTCATTTTTTTTTAAGTTTCTCTGATTTCTTCCCTTTAGATCTGCCCATACATTCATTCATGTATTCATTCAACAAACACTGATGTCTCTCTCATGCATTGTGCTAGGCCCTCAAGTTACAAAGATGAATATGTTTGTGTTTTTAAAGGACTTGTAGGTAATGGGGAAAACAACTGATATGTAAGCAAACACATAAATTAGATTGGGATTAGAGGAATATAAAAAAATATTCTGAAATACAGGGAGGAGTAGAAAAGCCATTGCTGAAGTAAGGGAATCTGAGAAATCTGAGAGATTTAATACAAGTTCTCCATATGGAGAAATGTATAAAGGATTCTTCACACAGAGGGAACAGCATGTGCAAAGATGTAATAGAGTCTTGAAATAGCATGGGGTTTATACAACTTGGCTCTGACTGGAAGTTGTATGAGAGAGAGATAATGTCACTAGATAAATAAGGGCAAATATGGGCCAGATTGTGACAGGTCTTGTGTGCTAAGTAATTTGGAATTTATCCTTTAGGTCATAGGGAGCCATTGATGGTATTTAGTTGATAGAGTGCTATCATTAGACTTTACAGCAGCATGGAAAATGAAAGACCCTAGAAGGGTAACCAATTTAGAGGCTGTTAAAATATTTTAAGAGAAAATACTGAAAGTGATTATAGCTGTGGGAATAGGGATAAAGTATCACACTCAGAAGTTATTTGGTAAGAAAAACAGAAAAGAAAAGAAAATAGGAGAGGGGCATCTGTAAGCTTAAACTAGCAGAAATAGTGGTGGTCCACTTGCAATATTTTATGTCACCATCCATTTAGCTAGGGAAAAATAACATCATTTTGATGACTTACTAGTTTCATGTATATTTGTACATTTTAAAAGTACCAAACTAAGCATAACTTAGAGACTCTTTTTGAAAAGCTCTGTTTTGATGAGAGGTACATTAATTTTAACAAAAGGGTCAACATAAGAGGAATTCTATGGCTATGATTCAACAATCTCCATTGTATCTTTCCCTAAAAAGCATTTCAGAACTCTTGATAATTTATCTAGAAGAAAGATTGCAAGTGACTGCAATGTGGGGTAGGAGGTACTGCTGACTAGCTTTTTCACCACAAAAGGTGTAGGTAATTTCCCTAGATTTCAGTTGTCTCATCTGTGGAAATGAGGATGTTGGGGCAGAGGGGGAAATGGCATCAAAGGAGAATTCCAGAACTAAAATTCTAAGCCTCTCGTTCAGTGGATCACACAACCTTTACAGAATGTTTGCCAGATCATGCAGTTTTAACCTCAGGTTGGTCTTCAATTTAAGCCTGAGAGAGGCTAGAGGTCTGTGATGCACAAATGCTTCCTACTTAGTCTTTGTGAAAATTTCAAATTACAGTCCAATCCTCAGTTCTCTCTGAATATTATTGCAAAAGTTATTAGCATCTTTTAAAGTAGAACAGTTGTAAACTGATTAAATCAGCCAAAGGGGAGAAAACCTATATTCTTGGTCATTACATGATATTAGATTTGTGTGTGTGTGTGTGTGTGTGTGTGTGTGTGTATTATTTTTTGGCATTCAGTGGAAATTTTCTTAGTCTGCTGCTGGGGTTCCAAGAACTGGAACTCTCCTCTTACAAAGTCATACTTCTCTCTGAAGTTTACTGTGTTCAAGGAACTGTGCTTGATGCAACACATGCTGTTTTAGTCATTCCATCAACAAACACTGGGTAAAGCACCATGAGAGCCATTTTGCAGCAAGCAAATAGGGCTATAGAGATTAAAAAATTTGTGAAAAGTCAAACAATTAGTAATCAGGAGAATCAGAATTTGAACTCAGGCCTAACCGGTTGCAAAGCCTGCTTTCCTTCCATTTCCACACAGCTGCATTTCTGAGCAGATAATTGACTGAACGAACCTGCCTGTTGTCTCTTGTAAAGGCAACAATTAACAGCACAAATAAATACTTATACAAATAAAGGTATATCCATACTTGAATTTCTTCAGATTGATTTAAATACTGGATGTAGCTAAATTGCAAAATATATGAGAAACAAGGAAATAAAAAATTGAGTCACCAGAACACAATTACTGTAAAAGAAAGCATGTATCTTATTAAATTTACGTTCTCTGGTATTACTGAAATTTTTAAAAAGGTAAATTTCAAAAATCTCATTTTATTAGTTGATTCATCAATCAGGCAGCTTCTTGTCTAGCAAGTGAGGGGAGCTCTAAAGAGCTACAGAAGGAAAGATTTTTAAAGGTAGAGGGGGAGTGGATAAAAGGAAATTATTAGCACAGAATCCATTGTTTTAGGCAAGGTTGCACTCCTAAGAGGGATGGAAGGGATCTATCCGTTGATTTCCTGGTGCTGACCAGGAAATTCCTATGTTGATTGGTTAAAAGTGACATTTCAAGGGGATTGAAACTGTAGTTAGATTCAGCATTAAGTCTGGCTTACTGACTTGGGGGCTTAACCATAGTGATCCATTTTGGGGCCTATTGTTTTCTTTTGAACAGTCTATTTGGGATTGTAAAGGGGAAGTAATGTTGCTTAAAAACGTACACCCTGCTTTAGTGGGATAGTTCAATGTTAGGGTCTGTTATTTCCAAACTAGCTCTATCTCCAGCCTATAGGAAAACCTCCAGATCTTATTTGGAAATCCATGCCACAGAACCTCTGAAATTTGACCAAAGTAAAGATCTTTTGTCATCAATTTCATGCATTCTAAAGAGTGCAATCTTCTTAGAATGGAGTATTTATAAAATAGTTTATACAATATAGTATTTATAAAATAGTCTATACAATATTTCCTGAGAAAGAATTTCAGTGATAATTTTGCATATGTACTCTAACTCAGAGGCTTTGTTTTCCATTTAATGAAAAGAAAATTAAATTCCTGAAAATTTTAGTCTTTAGAACAAAATTTCATTGTTACTGCTTGTATTAAACTACATTACTTCAGATTTTATTTTCTTCATATTCTGTTAGATGTGCCATTGAGGTTGAGATATCTTAGAGAGGTAGCTATTTTCTTGACAAAAAGGCTGAGAATAGTTTGTGATCAGTATGAACAATAGGGTGAGCTAAGAAAAAGAAATGTTTGACCTTGAGTTTTACAATTTATTTGTTCTAAAAATAAATGAATAAAAGCTATTTGTTCTAGTAATTTTTTTCATAATACTCTTCTTTGTATCCTTGAATGATTTAACCTTGTGTTAAGTCAGTTGGTCATGTACATATTTTATCCAGAATGCTGGAAAAATATATACTCATAACTGCTAATTTCTCTGAAGAATAATCATTGGGTATGATTCCAAACTACAGTTTATTGCTGAACTGTCTTTTAGTTTGTGGACAAATTGTTTAAAATTTCATGCAATTATGTTGACTGTGGTTCTTCATTTGTTTCTATCCTCCTAGACCTGAAGGTCCTCACACTGAAATATCAATACTGTAGTCTGTCCGAGCATTTGTTTATTGCTTTGGGAATCGAGTTTGTGTTGTGAGGGGGACGTTATCTGTTTGGATTTAAAAAATCCAAATCATAACCCATGCAGTGATCATCTAATTAATGTTGGAAATGGAATCCAGATCTCAGCATGCTACTGGTGAAATAGCATAAAAATATATACAGAGGGTTTTGTTTTGAAGGGGAAACACACAGAAAAAAGATAAAGGGAGCATGGTGTGCTCACATATTTTGAAACTCAGTAGCTCTTGCATTTGGATCTTTAGAATATTTAAATATACACTGAAACTCACCAAAAAAGGGAGGGAATCCAATAAACACCACCCTCTGATTTTACAATATTCTAGAGTGTTTCTTTCTTGGTAGGATATTTCATTTTAGTACTTTCAAAAAAAAATCCCTATCATTTACAGTCCATTACAAACAGTAGACTTCATAGGCTATTTTATGCCAACGGTGTTGATGTGCTGCTGTTTACAATACAATAAAAGTTAATGGAAGGGAGCAGAATACAATTCAGTTACTATAGAAATGTTCCTGAAACAGTAAAATAAATTGAAATTAACTGCCATTTCTAAAAAGTCTTAGAATTTCAGTGTCAATCATATCTTTCAGTTTTGTTCCTTGAATAGGACATGTTACATTCAATTGTGTATATGTTTAAATAGATTATTATTTTGCAAATGCCACATGTGTTCCATATATTTTTTTTAAGTGGAAAATTTTGAGTATTACCCTAGCATGAGTTTTCAGCTGCATTCAACAATCTGATCCATCTTAAATAGGAGGCAGTGGGGTATTAGGGATCAGTAGATCTGGCTTTGGTCCAGATTACGCTCTAATTTAAGCAAGTTGTTTTGCCACAGTGTGGTTCCATGTTTATACCCAGAGAAGCTTCTATCTAATCAGTGTTTTTCTAACATTTCTTAAAAGAATTTAGCTGATGTTGGAACTGGGACAGAAGCTGAGGTTGGAACTGGGACAATTCCCTCACCTATCCCTACTTGTTCCTAGGACTACCTAGAACACATTTTAAAATGCTTGAAATATGTTACACTCTTCTCTGTTTTTATTCTAGAACAATTTTTTATAATTTTAGGAATGTGAGAAGACCAGAGAGATACTAAATTCACATAAATGGCGTAAATGATATCTGTCCCAAAGGCAAAGTACTCTTTTTTTAAGGCTTCAGCTTTCATTAGGAGTCTTAAACAAACATATTCCTAATGTATATGTGTGTGGAGTATCATACCTCCTAAATTTAGTATTGATAATTGATAATCGGCTCCAAAAACACATTGCCAAATGCCTATGAAGGTTTGTATCACCAGAAGAAAATCTCAGAACCTTTCAAAGCAACAGGACTATATGTTTACCAGGTACACAAAGCAATGTTGATTTGTTTAGAGGCTAGAGAGCAATGTCCTGGTCAAGAGATATTTATAAGCATAGTCTAGTTTTCAAAATAAATGTACTACAATTTGCATCATCTGGTTTATAAACTCTCACATTTATTCATAGGAATACTTTTTCAGATGTGAAATATTGAAATGGTCATATTTGACCTCTATTATGAATAACTTTAAAAATATTTAGGTGGGACACAGAAAGTGGTTGAATTATATTAAACCACATATTCTTTTTTTTTTAAGATTTTATTTATTTATTCATGAGAAACACACACACAGAGAGAGAGAGAGAGAGAGAGGCAGAGACACGGGCAGAGGGAGAAGAAGGCTCCATGCAGGGATCCTGATGTGGGACTCGATCCCAGGACTCCAGGATCATGCTCTGGGCCAAAGGCAGGTGCCAACCAACTGAGCCACCCAGGGGTCCCTAAACCACATATTCTTAATCTATATAGAGAATACATATTATTTGAAGTGACAAGGTAGAAAATAAGAGGCAAAATACTAGAAAAAGATGAACAAATGATGCTTTTAGCCTCTTACTAATGGCTTTAAAGAACTCTGAATGCAGCATTAATTTCTATATTTGCCATCATACATTATACTTGTTTCAAGAAGTTATCCATTTGAGTGTCCCAGTATACACTAATACATTAAGGAGGGACATGTAACTCTTGTTTGGACATTTGTCAGTATTTAAAAGACAGTCTCATATAAGCAGACCCCCAAGTAGTAGCAGCTCAGGTCTGCTATACACTATGACATATGCTGAATAGAAGAAATTTATTTTTTTTATCCCCTTTAAGGTTTCACTGATGGGTGTATTTCTTGAAAGATTATGTTTTTATTAGAAAAAAATAAATTTTGAAATTCTATCATAATATTTGGAAAAGTTGGATATCCTTTGTGTTCTTGCCAATTCTCAATGCCTTATTCATTTTGAACAATGGACTTCGGATCCATTTTGTTTATAATACTATTACCATTAAGCAACTCTGCATTGAAGAGTAGGCAAGAAAAATGTTCATAGAGGCAAATATTAAATGCAATATTTCATATCTTATTATAGATGGTTCTGAAGGAATACTTACAAAAAAGGACTCCGCAATCAATAACACTAAAGGGAATGCATAATTACTGACATAGAACAAACGTCCTTGGCCCAAAGGTTACATCAAGGACTTTCTTTTTGATGGGATCTTTGTACCTACAGCCAATGGCTCAGCAGTCATTGTCTGGAAATTAGTATACTGAGGCCCTTTTCCCACTTACTATTCTCACTTTTCATAAACTAAAAACCATGATCCACCCACTAACTGACCCTGTCTTGGATCTCCCACTTTCTTTGGTATGTTAAACCATTTTCTTCCATCATCTAATTTTATCGTGGGTTTACCAGACTATATTCTTTCTGCATCCTTACTTTAACCTCACCTCATTTTTTCAATTCTAATTGTTTTTCTTTGTTTCATTTCTTCCCTTTTTGGGTTTTCATGCCCTTATCCCTAATTTATGCCCTAGCTTCTCTACAGACCTTGTTGTATATTATTTTTCTAGAAGGATGTCAGGGAAAATTGTTAGTATCAGAGTCTCTCGAAATAGAGGATTAATGAACATCCTGATCCTCTCTTCTGAAGACAGATGGTTTTTTCTTCAAGCTTGAAAGTTTGCACCAAACTGCCTATGAATGGGTGTCATTGATGATTTTTGATTAGGGGAGAGATATGTGAGATTAAAAAAATATTGGAAATATTGACTGGGCAAAGTTCTAGGTTATCCTACCTTTACCACTTTTCCAATGTCCTACATGTTAGAATGTGGACTTCTGTGGACTGCATCACCCAGGCTCTGTCATCTTCGCTTCAGGTTGAATTGAATCCATGGGATTGCCAGATTGGTGAATGGAGGAAGATGTTGGAATATTTATTTATTTCCCATCCCTCAGGCCCGACCACAGTGGTTTGGCACTGGCTGAGCTCTTCCACTGAATGATCACTGTTCTTGTTGCATGGTTCTTTTCCCTAGGCTATAGCTTTCACGAGGTTGTAATAACAGACCTAGGAAAATACAATCCATCATCATCAGTCCATTGTTCATGCCCACACCATTGTAAATAATTCATTTATTAAATTTTTTTCAATTATAATTTAAAAATGTGTTATTTGTTCACTTCAGGAAACCTGACTGACACAAAAGAGATTAGAAGAGATTAAAAACAATGAAAAGGTTGGAAAAAATTTGCAGTATTTCAAGTGTAAGGGAGTTTGAGCCTTTACTTGGTATAACGGCACCAAGAATAAGCAATGGGAGTCTTCAAATACATTAAAAAAGAAAAAGATGACAAAATTTAATGTTTTATTTGATATGCTGTGTACTTTAAATTTTTAGGAGATTAAATTTCCAAACTTAGTCAGTCATACAGTGACAACTATTTGGGTATTTTCCTCCAAACAATATATAAATTATTTATACTAAAAAAAAAAAAAAAAAAGTAATGTTCAAGTTACTCTTTGTATTTATTCATAATAATAATCATTGAATTTGGTGGCTGTATTCTATGAACTTTAGAAAATATTGCTAAAGTTTTTATTGTAATTTTTAATAATAAATTTTATAATAATATTTATAATATATAATATAAATACATAATATAATATAAATAATATAATAATATTTATAATAATATAATACAGGAATTTCTGTATATGAAGTAATGTTTTAAAATAACATATAATTCTTAAAGTAAATCTTGGAGGAAATATAAGAAAAAGAGAGAGAGAGAGAGAGAGAACATCTCTAGTGAAATTTCTACTTTAACCCATTGGGCAAAGTCATGCTGAATCTGCCATTATCCCAATATTATATCCTTCCCATAGCATCAATTATGACATTTTAACTCTACAAAAGATGGATACCTCAATGTAATTGGTGCATTTTGTTAAGTATCTAAACTAAAAATTCTACAAAATTAGAATGATATTATCCAGGAATACACTTGTTTAGCATGATGAATGCTATCCAAAAAAAAAAAAAAAAAAAGAAAGAAAGAATAATCAAGAGTATTGTAATAGAATAACTCTCATTGTGAGGCAGTGGTTAAGGCAAAAGCATTCCAGATTGCTACCTATTCTATTTGTCATTATTACTAGGAACATTGATAGGATAGGATCCAGTATGACTAAAGGAAAACCTCCACAAAGAGTATTTCTTTGATGTATTTTTTGCAAAATACCAACTTCTTTATTCTGATAGATATAGTCTATAAGATAAAAATTAAGAGCCTAATACTTGAGTGAAACGCTGGCAACAGTATAATAAATAAAGCTGTTATCCAGAATAGACTTAACTGCAGAAAGCAGCTTTAAAATAGGCTTTAAATACATAATAAATACCTGTTAAACTGCAGCCCACACAATAGCTCTGTTTTTTCGGTCTCATTTTATATGACTATTGAATATCTATAAATGAAAAGTTCCTTAATTTTATTTTTCACATTTCTCTTTTACTTAAGCAAGTGCAGTCTTACATATGATAATCGGTCATGTTATTTTTCTCTTAAAAAGGATAGCTATTGTTATTTTGAGAAAACATTGACTACTTTTTCCATAAACACAGTCACATCTCAGTGAATTTGTTAAATGTTTCCCTCATGCCATCACATCCCATGTTTATATTTATATGGACTTATTTATTGTTATAAACGTATGAATTATATATGAACACACACAAATCTGTGTGTATAATATATTACAAATGTACATATATGTAATATATGAATGCATGTACACATATATACATACATATTTACAAAGTAAAAGTAAGTAAAAACATAGACAATCAAAAATAAGCAATTTTATTTTTCTCATTCTCAATCAGGAAAGTTTCTTATACCAGAATATATGATGATTTGGCTTAGAACATCTCATTTAGTCTCAGTGTGGGCTGAATTCTTCATCTGTTTATGGAAAAGGAAACATGATATTCATTTATTTATATTTATCATTTAGCAGTTAATATATGGCATTTTTTTTTCATAGAAGCTTAAGCAAATAGTCAACTTATTGGAGAGGTTTAAGTCCTCAAGAAGAAAATAAGGTGTACTGCCAAGTTGTAAGCTGAGCTCCTAGAAAGGCAACATAAAAACATCTTGTTTGTTTGTGTTTTTTTTTTTTTTTTGCTTTCTTTTGTTTGCTTGATTTTCACTGACATTATTTGTTGTCAATCACCATCTCTTAGAGAATAGAAGGTTGGATTTACTATCCAACGTGTTAGATATGTAGGACTGGATTTCCCCTTGTTAACGTAAGTGGGTGTTTTAATTAACTTTGTTTTCTCTAGAACAAATACTCTGGAGGTTGCATTTGATGCTATTTAGGAAATAAATATGTTTGCCAAATGAGCAGCCCCGGAGTGGGCCTTTAAGGCTAAGAGTGACAGTCCTGTCCTTTAAGCCAATTTCAAGCAAGGGATTAAATCAAACAGATGGTCACTTTGGGCAAATGGACTAATTTCATCACCTTGTCCTTTTCTACATTTTCTGTACATTCAGCTGTGTGCCATGTTTCTTCTGAAATAAGAGTTCACCTTTTTGATCTCCATAAATTTATACCAATTATCTGATGACAGAGATTTTCTGGTGGGTAGTCACTACAAGCTTAGAGATAGCAAATGTGCGCAATACTTAAATTGCCCCATGTCTGAAAATATGAAGTAATTTCAATCAAGTAATTAAATGAACTGACTTTCAGGGTGCCTGGGTGACTCAGTTGGTTAAGCATCTGACTCTTGGTTTCAGCTCAGGTCATGATCTTTGGGTTCTGGGATGGAGCCCTAAGTCAGGCACTGTGCTCAGCATGGAGTCTGTTTGTCCTTTTCACACCCCTTCTGCCCCATGCACTTTCACATGGAACTTATGAAATTAGTCTTATTGCTTTATATACTTGTATTGCTTTGCTAAGGCTACCATTCAATGTACTACAAGCTGGGTGGCTTAAACAACAGTTTATTTTCTGGAAGCCGGAAGTCCAGACCAAGGTGGTGGCAGACTTGGATTCTCCTGAGGCCTCTCTCCTTGGCCGGTAGATGGGCTTCTTCTTGCTATGTCATCACAAGACCTTTCCCCTGTATGTGTACTCCCCTCGTGTTTCTGTTTCTCTCTTCTTATAAGGACACTGGTCATATTGAATTAGGACCCCACTTTTACCTATCTCCAAAAGCAGTCATCTTGGGGAGTAGGGCTTCAGCATATGAATTTGGAAAAGAAGGAAACAATTTAGTCTATTACAATACTTAACCTATAAGGCTGGCTTCCTTGAAAGCAGCGCTAATAGGTAAAATGTAAAGAACTCAGCAGCCAGAGTCTGATTTAGATTAAAATACCAGTACTTCATTTACCAGTTTTTAATCCCCCTTTTAGTCAAGGTATTAAATTGTCCAAATCTTAGCTTTCTTGTCTATTAAGTGAGATGTACCTACTACTATCCAATAAAATGATGCATATTAAATAAAACAAGGTATATAAAGTAGATATACTACTACAGGGTTTCACAATCTCAGAACTATTAATATTTGGGTCTGATCATTCTTTGTTGTGGGGCCACGTACTGAAAACCACTGCCAACTCCCTGGTACTAGAATTCTTAACAAATGTCAGCTATAAGTTACTTACCGAATAATTAAAAGACTATGAAACATTAGAGTTGTTAAGAAAATTCTTACAATAGCTCCACTTTTTGTGTATAAACTAGTTGAATCTCTGGTGGACTGATATTTTTTTAAATGATAATTATCTTTTTGAGTCCATATTTAACGATACAACTATTTTCTTTGCATCTAAGGAAATTTGAATGGAATCTTTCTCGAAGTTACAACTTTTTCTGCCAATTTTCATTTTAAGATTTCTAAACATACACATATGTTGAAAGATTGTTGTAATCACCCATCACCAGGATTCACCTGATTAACATTATACCACATTTTTAAAAATCTTTCTGGAATGAATTTATACAGCTAAGGAGGGGAGGTGGGAATAGTTAGTGTAAATAACTCAGATATGATTCATTCTGGTAAAATGTCCTTTGCATCTTTCTATCCTGTTCCACTTATCATCCTAACAGTAGGGTTCATGTCCATAGGAGTACACAGACAATTCAGTTTCAGTGCTTGCATCAAAAGTATACACATATGGATTTTTCTTGAGTTTTTGTTTCCTTTATAGGCATAGTATCTACTCTGAGATGGATTTCTAGTTAGATCCTACAATGATAGTCATTAGCGGTTTAAAGTGTCACCTGTTTGGAGGAGTCTCATCTTATTGTTTTTATTTCTATTTTCTCTGTGTCATAGTGAATTCTCTGAGCACATTTGGCCCAGCTGAATAAAAACAACAAATTGTATTTGAACTTTTGATAGTTTTCCAGTTACTCCTGAATGAGGAATATGCCAAATATTAATTCTTGGTCATGAAAATCTAATTTATAAAAAGTATTTATTACTGGACTTATAGTACCTTTTTTTCAAATGAACAGTTTCTCAGAATTTCCAAAAGTAGATATGAAAATAAATATGGAGAAACATTGTAAAGCTCATGTAAATTTATAAATAAATTCTTTATTTATAGTTTTTGAAAAATTTTTGAAAGAAAACTCTATCACATTTTAAAATTACTTAACGTTAAATCACCAACCAACAAATTTATCATATCTCGTGTGCCTGATAGGACCCTGGAATCTCTTGAATGAAAAATTCACACTTGTGATGCTTAATCTACTATTTACATTTAAATTTAGTCCTATAATGAAAGTATAATCATGAAATAATTTTAACCTGCAACTAAACAGTTTTTTGGCTGTTAAATCTGCCTAATGCATTGTTGTCTGTCACACTTATTTTCCTCCATCACTTTCCCAGCTCATCGTGCATGTAAAGATACTCATAAAATCTCAGTGACTAAAATAGTTTATAGTGGGCTTAGAGTCACTCTTTCTCCAGGTAGATAAACATTTCATCCTGGATATATAATTTAATCAATTTGGAGGTGGGAGAAAGCAGTACAATGACCTGTAGATTTAAGGATTTAAGTTGGGAACAACTGGATGGATATATTTTTTTTTTCTAAAATATTGGATGGTATTTGTTTCTGGTGAAGCAGACATTACTCGTGAGCAGGATTGCATTCTTCCTAGTGGTCAAATCAGGTTAACTCTGAGCAAAGTAAACTCCTGCGCCAGATCCTGCATTCTCTTATCTGGTAATAAAGAACCTTGCTGGCCTGACAGGTTGTCACAGCAATTATTCACATGAAGTTCTGTAGCAGTTGTATCTGTCAGCCCATGTAGTATTGAATATTTTAACTGGCAGTCTTCCAAGACTGAACATTAATCTTACCATCTCCTATTACAGTCCCTAATCAAGATATTCCAGGGGTGATTGCACTAACATTGTTTGAAGACTACATCTACTGGACTGATGGGAAAACCAAGTCACTCAGCCGTGCCCATAAAACCTCGGGAGCAGACAGACTGTCACTGATTAACTCATGGCATGCCATCACAGATATCCAGGTGTATCATTCTTATAGACAACCTGATGGTAATTATTCTTTCCATGATTTCCATAAATGCATCAACATCTTTAGTAACATTCCATTTTTGTTTCTTCCATGGTTAAGTGTAAATTTAGCTTTAAGAGAGAGTACCAGAAAAAAAAAAAAAAGAAAGAGTACCAGATTTCATTATTTAGCACAACTGTATAGGGTGAAATCAGTTAATTTCAAGTATGTCTATTAAGGAATATGAATATGTCTATTAAGGAATATGAAGCTCAATGATAGTACAGAGAATTATTAATTTGTTGAGGTATTATGTTGAAGTAACAATAATATCTGTAGTTGGAGAAGTAGAGAATGCATTCTTGAAATGACTTATTTACATAATAGTTATAGGATCCTTACTTTCTGGAATGCTGGGTGGAAGGAATTATGTTTATGTATCTCTGGGGCTCTACAAATGATAAATATATCCAGTTTATTTAAGCCTATGTCTAGTAGGAATTCTATCAGACCTTATGGAATAAAGTTTTGATTATTTTGCTTAAAACACTATTTGTCTTAGAAAACAAAGTCACTACACTATTAGTTGTAGATCATTGTTTCATTGTTTTATTTTACATTTATATTTCTAAACATATGTATGTCTTCATCCAAAATGCTTCTAGTCTACATTTTTCTGATGGACAATTTTTTTTCTACTAAAAAGCTTGTCTTGTGGAAATGCATCCTTAAAATTATTTAATGGTAAAATGAATGCCATTGGGCAACAGTTAGAATTTATAACCAAGTACAATTAATTATATGTATGATCTTGATGGCTTCTTGATTACAAAGTTCTACAAGTTATGAAGTTTAAATGGCCTGTCTCTAATCCCATATTACATTTAGGCCTTGATTTCTCTGTTTCTTTCTCATCTGTAGTTTCCAAACATCTCTGTATGATAAATAACGGAGGTTGTAGTCATCTGTGCCTTTTAGCCCCTGGAAAGACTCATACCTGTGCATGTCCCACCAACTTCTATCTTGCAGCTGACAATAGGACTTGCTTATCCAACTGCACAGCCAGTCAGGTGAGTAGAGGTCTAGATACCACGTTCTAAGATACATCATCAAGTTATTATAAAGGCTTTGCTTGAATTTTATTGACTTAAACCATTTTTGAAGCATCATTTTTTTGTTGTTGTTTAGCATAGCATGATGACCATTCCATACATTATATAGAGGATCACATAGTAAAGGAAAAGTAGTTGATCTATATTCTGAGAATGAGAACTTCGGAGATAGGAGATACAGATAGAAGCCAAAAGAGAAACAAAAACAATGCTGAAAACCACTTTTTACAAAGCCCCACACAGAATAATGGTTCAAATCACAAATGGATATAGCACAATCATCTGAAGAGATCTGACATATTTCAAGAAGGCACAGTGATTGTGGCATAGGGCAAAGACTAAGATATATACAGTTTAAATAAATAAACAAATCTTCCTAGATAATCTGCTTTGCCACCATCTCTGCTCCTCTCCCATTCCTCAGAGCAAGTGATAGAGAAAAGATGAATTGGATAAAAAGTAATTTTCTAGAGTTTTTTAATTGAAAAATTATATTATCTAAATAATTCCCTTCCAAAAGTTTTTTTTTTCCAACATGTAATTGTTTCTACTAAAGATATTAAGATGTATACCCAATGGTAGGTAGTTACATGGACTTGATATTACTACTTTCAAATTTTGTATCATAGTCTTATGAAATCCTAAGATTTGATTTTGTTATATTTGAGTCACTCTGTTATTTAAAATAAAATTGTCAAAGAAACTATGACTAAATGTGTTCCTAGAATTCTCTGTTTTGAATCTGCTGGTTTTCTAATTGGAGCAGTGACTTCATGGCAAAACGCTGAATTCCTCTTAGGGTGTGCTTATTTTCAGAATGAAGAAGCTAATACTAGCTCACCCAGCTTAAAGAACTGTACAGTGCAAAAAATCAGAGCACTTTGAGGCAGACAGTGTGTGTAGTGGTTGAGGGCACTTGACCACTCTGACTCTGAAACCAGTTTCACTTTGACTGTAACACCGACTGCTTTAAATTGGCTGAATAATCTTGGGTTTGTTACTTACCCTCGTGATGCCTCAGTTTTCTTGTCTTTTAAATGGAAATACTAATATTTCCAGACCACTGTTATGGAGATTAAATGGGAAAAGTTCCTGGTACATAGTAAGTGTTGTTATTGCCCTTGTCCTGTACTGCAATGAGAACACACTCAAGGGTGTTTGTGCAATTAGTGTGAGCTGCCATCAGGAGGGTCTGAGGTATAATTGGAGGCACAGGTTGCAGTTTCTTCTTTCTTTACAAAGTGTATTGTTTTAATTATAATCCCCTAAGTATTTGTATAAATACAATGCATTATCTATAGAGAACTAGAAATTTAAGTCTCTGTAAGAGGCAAAATAAGCAAACTATTCACAGAGAGAAAATTTAAGGGAGAAATCTCAGGTTCTTAAAACTTTTTAAATACAATTTCAGTTAGTACTGTCTAGTTTAGATCATTTCTGGTTTAAACTTCCGATTATCCTGAAATAACCTCTAGCCCCTTATTCTGGAGTGGCCCAAGAGTCACTCTGTTGGGGCCTAACACTGTGGCCTTACGTGACTTAGTAGAAACGATGATGCCCGTCTAAGCCATATACAAGGTGCTGAACCTCAGTAGCCAAACAGAAAAGGACACTTGATACACAGAACATCTCAAAACATCAGCTTTCCTTAATAGTAAAGGGAATAAAACATTTCAAAGTTTATATAAGAAAACCTATATTTCGTCAATGCCAAAAAACAATCAGACCAATTAAATGAATACCTAAATCCACTCCCTAAAAATATTATTCATATAATTAAATTATTTCCCAAGTTAGTATCACTGATGATATGATTAAAATATATAGAACTTTTAAATACCCCAATAGTTTTTTTTTACATGAATTTGTTTTTAATTTTAAAAATTCAACAATAGTGAGAACAGCAACCACAACACAAATTGTGGATCAGATATTTTTTGTTGTCAGCAGTACTTCCTGAAGAAAAGAGTTATCACTTCGTTTCATTTTTATGAAAATAAAATTTTCATTATTTTTTAGAAAAATAAAATAGGCAGATCACACCAATAAGAATTCTACTAGAATTGAAAATGAACATGAAAATCGGGTAAAAAATAAGATCAAATCCAATTCTTATAGCACTTATCACTTCAAATATTAAAGCTAATTCATTTTTATTTTCTAATAAAAGTGAATTTAAAAATGACTTTACTTAGTTTTTAAATGGAGACTTTTTCTATTGCAAGTAAACCTCACTTGTGTATGCAGAATTTGCATTTTATACCTGTATCCATTTTAACAGACATGTATTTAGTAGTTTTTTTTATAGCTTCTTCTTGTGGGTGATAATTGCAGTTTGCAATTTATTTTTTGAAGATATTAGTCTTAGAGAACATTTACCATGAGGAATGTTTTATACTTATAGTTAGCATTTATCTTTTTTAAGTTACTGTATTTAAGTATGAAAAAATGAAGCCCAGACACAAAATAGAAGAAATCTTCCTTTGAGAGTAATGAATAAAATGTTGATTAGCATAAAAAGTAACATAATAAGTGTATTTTACCCCGGCCTTTTCTTAGCTCAAACCTTTTATGTTCTTATTAAAAATGAAATGGCAAGCACAATCGTCATGTCTTATATAATTCCAACATTTGGTATTTATTTAAATCAGGCATATGTAGTGAGTTTAAAATATGTATTTTAGATATTTTTCAAATCTTGATTGGGAAGGCTTTGAATATACTCAGGAGACATGAAATCCTCTTGCTAATGTACTTTGATATACTGTAATGACTGGAAATGTTTAATGTTCAGGGCAATTGCTTTCAGAGTTAGCCTGATATCCCCAGACAGTCACTATCTATAAAGGTAATATTTTTCCTGTGGTAATTTATAAAAACCACCACAGATATGACCACAGGCTAAGCAAAAATGGGAAAATCAGTTGAACAGTCAGATCTTCCCCTGGATTCACAGTGCTCGATTCCCTTCCATATTGCTACTAGGAAAAAAAGAATCTCTTATTTAAGAAAATAATGTAGATCTGCCTTGAATCAACTTCATGGTATCCAGAGAGGTTCAGCAAAAGCTAGCGTCAAATTTTCTCTTACTTGAAACTAATAGTATTTTAAATGAACAAACTTTTAGCTCACTAATCCGTCTCATTAGGGAAAGTTGAACCTAGGCTATATTCTTTTGTGTTACGTATCTGTCTGGCATACAGCATCCAAAGAGAATGTCACCTTGCTTTCAGGCCATTCAAATTGAAATTGCAACAGAAACACTTCAAGAAGAAAATTAATAAATTGTAGAAAGTTGTCAAACTACTATTTTCAATTCCAGATGAATTTTGTGATATATGCTTTTCACTGAATTTCTGTCGAAATAAAGAAGAAAATAATTTGATAGTGCTAGAAGAAACTTACTAAACTTTATCTATTGCTTGGTTTTAATAAAATAAAAATTTAATGGCAATTGTCTTAGATGTATGTACTCTCTATTTGTAAAGTGTGATTTTCCTTAGTTTATTTTGTGAGAATAAGCTTAAAACTGAAAGTAGTTAATTTGTAGTCTGAGATCACTAGGGTATAAATTTCCTGGGTTTTCTTGGTCTCTACGTACATTAGGTCAATAGTGTAGTTAAGTAGGAACAATAATTCTGTGCTCTGTTTCAGGAGAAGAATTTGAATTCAGATTACCTTTCTTATAAAAAATGCAATAATATAACCTTCTGGAACATTTTTCTAGCAACATGTTACATGTATGGTAAATAGCTTATAAGTAATTACTACCATATAACATTTTCAACTAGTTTCTCTATTGTTAATTTTCCACTTGAGGGTTTATTCCAAAAGAAAAGAGAGAAAGGGAAAAAAATTTCCTACTTCTGTAAGTAATAGATTTTTTTTCTTACAATTTTAACTATTTAAATGAAAAGGATGATAGAACAAATACAACACATTAATAGGGGTGCCTGAGTGGATCAGTCCATTAAGCTTCTGACTCTTGGTTTCAGCTCAGGTCATGATCTCAGGATCCTGGGATTGAGCCCCAGGTCAGGCTCCCTGCTAAGCAATAAATCTGTCAGTGAATAGGTTTTTGGATAATCTTGAGAATAAGTTTTATTACAGCAATTTTCTTTGGTGTTTTATTTAAATATATATATAATATTCAAAAATAATATTCAGCAAAAAAATCTGTGGCAGCCTTATTTTTTAAACTTTTTTTATATACAAATGTTCATTTTAAAATAGAGCTACCTATTATTTGCTAGGTTCTCTGCTAGGCTTCGTAGGGGAGGATATACTATAGGTTGGTAAGTCATTGACCATGATAGCATTAACATTCCTTGGATGGACTAACTTTAGGCAGTTTATTCCTGACAATAGGCCCCTGAGGCCCTTTTCTTAGAGCACTTATTCTAGAAAACTTGCAGTTGTGAATTATTCTCTGCCCCTTTGAGATGTAAATTTTCTCCAGCTCTTACATTTTGCAGCCTAGGAATATCTTCCTCAAGGATCTGGAACCATCCCCCAGAAATTTAATCATCAAGGAAAGGTAGTCCATGGGACACCTGGGTGACTCAGTGATTGAGCATCTGCCTTTGGCCCAGGTTGTGGTTCTAGGGTTTTGGGATCAAGTTCCACATCAGGCTCCCCATAGGGAGCCTGCTTCTTCCTCTGCCTAGATCTCTGCCTCCCTCTCTGTGTCTCCCATGAATGAATAAATAAAATCTTAAAGAAGAAGAAAGAAAAAGAAAGGTAGTATATGCTTGTTTTAGACTCAATGGGAAGGTGGGAGCTCAGCTTTGGTAAGTACCACCTGGCAAATACGAATGGCCTAATCATATTGGCCAACATCCTCTATACTTTTCCATTAGTTTATACCAGAGCTTAAATCAACCCCTGCCTTTTGTTTCAGTGGAATTCAGTTCAATCTCTCTCCCCTATTGCGGTAGTTTTAAATAAATTCTTCCTTGCCTTTTTAACTGTCCAGTGCAATTTTTGTACCTGTTGTTTTTAGTTATGATGATTTATCTTATTTATTGCAAAAGACCATGTATATTTATTAAGAATTCTGAAAACTGAAAATAACTGTACTGCTTTTAACTGCTTTAAAGAAGTATTCTTAAAATTTATGTGGGCAGATATTCATTATGGCTAAAGGCATTATGTTCAGACAGTTCCATGAAATCACAGCATGACAGTACCGGAAAGGATCATCCGGATTATCTGTAACTCCTCATTTTAGTAGCTAAGGAATACAGATAGAGAGATGTTAATCAAATTGGCTAAGATTCCTAATAAAGTGCAATTCAATTAACTTAATTCAAATTAGCTAAATTAATTCAACTTTTCAATGAATTCAGGATACCTTTTCCTGAGATTTCTGCTGATATTTTTAGCCATATTCAGCATTTGGCAAGCTTTCTGTAGAGGTTCAGATAATAAATATTTTAAATTTGCTGGCCACATGGTCTCTGTAGCAACTACATAACTGTTGTTGTGGTGCAAGAGCAACCATAGATCATATGTAAATGCATAAGCTTGCCTGTGCTCAGAAAGCCCAGGAGGTTTTCCTGAACAATATGCTTTCCTGGCAGATCATTTTGCTACTTGTCGTGCATTTATTCCCTATTGTGGAATTCTCTAAGACCACCACAGTTCAAATTTGCAGCAAGAGAGTAGGCTAGGCTGCTCTGCCCTGGTGAGTTTTTAAATATCCATTTTATATAAAGGTAGGGTTCTTCAACCTTTTTTTTTCCTTTTTTTTTTCTTTTTTCAAGTTTCGATGTAAAACTGACAAATGTATTCCATTCTGGTGGAAATGTGACACTGTGGATGACTGTGGCGATGGATCTGATGAACCTGATGACTGTCGTGAGTACATTGGTGAATGTAGGAATTTAGAAGTTAGAGCTACTTATATCCCAGACCTTGAAAGTTGAAGTGAGACCTTAAATATTGCCTTTTGTTTTTACAAAATCTTTAAGTATACATCAGAAATTGTTACATTGTCTTGAGTATGTCTCTGTTAATTATTACATTTAGAATGATGTCATCAGCAATTTTGTCTTGAAGTTTCATTTGTCTTCAATTTTCTTACTAGAAGAAAAATTACACTCCTCATGCAATGATCAGTATAATGACAATCAGCATGATTTTGACTGGATAGATCACCATATTAGAAGTAAAAATGGGCAAAATGGGCAAATTCATAACAAATCTTACTGTTAAAGGATTAATCTTTCAACTACTTATCAGTTTTACACTACTGGAAATTCCTTAAAAGTGAGTTTTTTTTTTCAATATGAATCATTAGTTTGTTCTACTAATCATTCCTATACTCTTAGGAATTGCCTTAAAATGACTGCCAATTATATTTGGACTCAAACTGTGATTGGCATGGTTAGGTACCCTATACATATATATACACATGCATATACATATATATGTATATCTATATTTATATATTATATAAAGTGTATATTTTTATGACATCCTAAAAACTTGGGATGCCAGGGAATTCATGGTGCATCAGTTTAAACACATTTATTTTAAATGACATTATTGAAGTTTGCAAGTATGTGAATCTGGGATTAAATATTCCTACGTGAACCTGGGATTAAATATTTTCAATTATCTAAGATTCCTAAGAAAGTGTGATTCAATTAACTTAATTCAAATTAGCCAAATTAATTCAACTTTTTAATGAATTCAGGATACCTTTTTCCTGATATTTCTGATGATATTTTAGCCATATTTGGCATTTGGCAAGCTTTCTGTAAGGGCTCAGATAATAAATAGTTTAAACTTGCTGGCCATATATATATATGGCCCACGTGTATGTACATATATGTGTCTATACATTTAGCTATATTTGGTAACTTTGGTTTAATGGACAATCAGTATAACTATTTCTTGATAGACTTTTATAGTTCATTCCATGGGCAACTCCAATACTGTACTGTCAAGTGAAGATGCTTAT
This sequence comes from Vulpes vulpes, assembly GCF_048418805.1. Taxonomy (NCBI): domain Eukaryota; kingdom Metazoa; phylum Chordata; class Mammalia; order Carnivora; family Canidae; genus Vulpes; species Vulpes vulpes. The sequence goes on along the minus strand of NW_027325708.1, from coordinate 29,485 downwards.
AGTCAATCGTGATAATTCTCTCAAATTTCAGTGGATAGTTGCCATGATTTGGCCTTGACAACTGAGTTCAAGATCCCCAGGCTTGCACTAAAGAGAGATAGTATACTCTCTTAAGTAAAAGCTAGTTACTTTCTGCTGTAGAACTTTCTACCACATAATTACAAAACTGCTCTAAACTTAGGGCCTCTAGATAGTTACTTAGATGAGATATATTCCATCCTCTGCACTACCAAGTATATAAAACATATGAAGTTGTTTCCCATAGTTCATTTATAGCTTTGAAAGCAGCTAATAATATATTCAAGGAAAAGGAAAAAAGTTACAGAAGTCATCACTTTCCTAATATTCTCTTTATGTTTTTGAAAGTTTCATTGGTCTTTGATTTTTTTAAATACAGTTTTTGTTTTCACCATGATAGACATGTACTATGCCTGTACTGTACTGTACTATGCCTGAGTTATTCTTTTTTAAAGTTATTGAATTAAAAGGACTATCAAAGTAACAAGAAATTATATTGGTGACTAACTGAAAGTTACTCATTAAAAAAAAGTTATTGATTTCCCCGCAATAAAGTAAACTTTTGACAATACAATAAATTAACAAATACAATTTATTTTGTAATTTATGAAAATAAAGAACAAATATGTTAAATGAGCCCTGATAGTAAGATGACTTTTCCTGCCCATATTTACTCAAGTGTTCTCTGAGGAAATACCACCATAATGACCCGCAGACACAGTGTCTCCCAATGCTTTCCCTTCTAAACTATCTGCAGCTCCTGAGCTCTAACTTTAATCTTGCCTGGAATATCATGTTGTAACCATACTGATATAAAAAATTAACCAAAGATTTAGTATAATAAGTTTTTCACATTTATACACTTTCAAAATAGATGATGAACAAATATAACCTTAATGTCTTTTGAGGGGAAACAAAGAGACATCTGGTATCTAAGAGTCTCTATATCATCCTTATCCTGGTTAAATACCAATACTACATGTTTTTATTGGTGACATTATCTCTTGTGATCTTTCAGTAAATGATCTTTTACTTGGAGTCGACAGGTTAACAGCACTGAACATCTGTAGGCATGAAGCTTTACTTTAAGAGTTATGGTGAGGTGGAAAGTGATGTACAGGAGTCTGTGCAGCATTTAGAATTCATTTTTGAAGAGCTGCATCACCAAAATTTGTAGTACTAAGTTACTGGTAATACTTCTAATTTCATCTGAAAAGGTGGGGAAGCTTAATCCCAGGATGTTTCATATACTTGCAAACTTCAACAATGTTATTTAAATACACGTGGTTGAATTGATGCATCACGAATTCTCTGGCATCCTAAGTTTTTAATTACATTTTCTATGATGCTCTAGTACACCAAGGATCATTCTAAAGACACATTTAAAAGGTCAAATGGGCTTCCCAGCTATTTTCCAGGCATTGAAAGTCCTCTGAAATCTATAACTCTTCTTATGAGAAGGTTGTTTTGGTAGCAAAGGAATATTCAAGAAAATCATATATGAAGCAACAGTAAATAGAGGAAATGCACATGTCCAGAGTGTGAGAAAATTAAGTATCATACAGTTTCAGCATTTAGTGTGATTAGTAAATGTTATAGATTGAAGTTAAATGACATTTTAGAACTCACCTATGGAAGTCAAGCATATATTGAGTTATTTTTTAATATTAAGGAAATTTTTAATTAATATTATAAATATAAAAGAGTAATTTTCCAAAAAAGTTTAAAATATCACTTATTAATATTTGGTTGATTTATTTGAGCCAAAAGATAAATGTTTTAATACAAGCAACGTAGTTTCTGAGACGACTTCAGAATCAGATCTGGATCTAATTTCCAAATCTGGCCCTTGAAACTTGTACATACTTGGGTGAGTTATTAATATCCATGAGACTTAGTTTCATCATTTATAAAGTGGTTATGGTGATATTGAGATAAGAAGGTTATGATGAGATTCAATTAGTAGCTCTATGTGGAAGGACCTTACCTTGTTTCTGATAAAGAGTAGATATTCAATAGATCCTACTTTATTATGATGATTATTGTTATCATTCTTCCATATATAAACTCAAAAATAAGGCAAAATAATTATCACCTGGGATTTCTTCTGTTAATTTGTGAAATGTATTCTGGAGGCCATCTGAGTTGCTCATAGCTTAGCAGTACCATGTATCTGAATCCAAGAGCTATCTATGTGTAAGACATTCATGCTGTGCTCCAGGATATGTTTCATATAATGAAATAATAAATATCTGTAATGTCAGAAAAGCTCTATTTAAGAGGTCGTGAATGATGCTTGGCATTCGATGATACCTGTCTCTTTTCTCCCCTAGCTGAATTTAAATGTCAGCCAGGCCGGTTTCAGTGCGGCACTGGGCTCTGTGCTCTGCCTGCTTTCATCTGTGATGGAGAGAATGACTGTGGAGACAATTCGGATGAGCTCAACTGTGGTAGGTGATTACATTCTTAACCGAGAATATAAATCTAATTCTTACCTGATTTTGACTGCACTGATTTAAATTCAGACACAGGGACCCCTGGGTGGCGCAGTGGTTTGGTGCCTGCCTGCCTTTGGCCCAGGACGCGATCCTGGAGACCCGGGATCGAATCCCACGTTGGGCTCCCGGTGCATGGAGCCTGCTTCTCCCTCTGCCTGTGTCTCTGCCTCTCTCTCTCTCTCTCTCTGTGACTATCATGAATAAAAATTAAAAAAAAAATAAATTCAGACACAGTTTTCAGCACATATTTAATTGTTGTTGTTCTTTCCTTCTTTTAGACACACATGTCTGCCTGTCGGGTCAGTTCAAGTGTACAAAGAACCAAAAATGTATCCCAGTAAACCTCAGGTGTAATGGACAAGATGACTGTGGGGATGAGGAAGATGAAAGGGATTGTCGTAAGTCACCTGAGAATGTTCTGTCTTGTTTTACTTCTGAGTCTCGACTGATGTTGGTCTAAAAATTTTTATCGTGTACCATACATCCACACAATGTGGAAACACATAACAGCAATTGTGACAAAGACTTCCAAACTGACACCTTTGGTCACTTAAGAAGCTCTCTATAAAGAGTATAGAGAACATTAAAACATGGATGGTTTTTTTAAAAAACAAAAAGATTTTATTTATTCATGAGAGAGAAAGAGCAGGAGTGCACAAGGGAGCACACAAACAGGGGGAGGGGCAGGGGGAGGGGCACAAGCAGGCTCCCTGACCAGCTGGGAGCTCTACATGGGGCTTGATTTCAGGATATTGGGATCAGGACCCAGCCAAAGGCAGATGCTTAATCAACTGAGCCACCTAGGCACCCCATGGATGGTCTTCACTTAAAAAGCTACCTGAAGAGAGACACCTGGGTAGTTCAGTAGTTGAGTATCTGCCTCCTGAGTCCAGGGGTCGAGTCCCCCATTAAGTCCCCCATCGAGTCCCATATCGAGTCCCCTATCAGGCTCCCTATGAGGAGTCTACTTCTCCCTCTATGTCTCTGTCATTCTCTATGTGTCTCTCATGAATGAATAAATGAAATCTTAAAAAAAAGGTACCCGAAGATTAACGTGAAACAACATGCATTCATTCGTATCATCCTTAAGAGAAGAAGCAAAATCAGCATTATAGGTGACTATAGTGTTTTATTCATAAATTGATTTTTTTTTTTTTTGCCCACACTAAGCAGCCACGGGTAATTTTCTTCTACTGACTAATTAGTTACTTGAAATCAGCTCCGTTAACAAGAGATTGCTTTTTTCCTCATAAAATACATGTTGAATGTATGATGAGAACATCTGAGCAAAATAACCTAACAAAATTCTGTTAAAATTGTAAATAATACTCTATTTAATGTGTCTTAGCAAGCTACTTCAAAGGACAGTAGTAAAACATCTTCTATTCTTTTTATCTCTTATTTCCATCCCCCACCAATAAAATCAAACTAGATTAAATGGAAAGCAAAACAGTTTGTCATATACATATAGGCACATAGGCAGACACGCATGCACACACACATATACACGAACACATACAGAATCTGAACAATAAAGTACCTGCCAAGTTTCAGGGTTTCAACAGAACTGCTGCCAACGTTTCTGTCTTGCTGAGGTTTTATTTTATTCCTCTAAAACTTTTATCAGTAAATAATGTGCAGTGACCCAGCAATTTGATTAAGATGGTGCATTCAGAATAAAGTCGGTACCAGTTCTTTATGGTTAGTCATTCTAGGAGCTGATCCATTAAACTGACTAAGATTTGTGATGCAGTTTACAGTCAGACATTCATGTCTTCCCTCAAAAACTCAACACAACTAGAGATTTCGATAAGTTTTTTTGCTTTTTATTTCCTTATTCATGAATATCTTCTGATTTTAGTCCTTTTCTATTTATAGAAATGCATATGCATAAATTCTTACATTTATTTATCTGGTAAAATTATTCTGAAAGGCTCTGAATTCTTTATTTTTAAAATTAATTTCAAAATACAGGTAATCAAGGTGGCCTTGTTTTGAAAACTCTGATTTTTTTTATCCAATGCATCATTGCAGAAATATTTTTTATTTATTTCTACTGAAAAGAATATTTGGAATATATTATAGATTATGCAAGTTAAAACTCTTCACCTTCAGAGATTTATTAATTAAAAGATAATACATTTCCAGTTGATTATCTTAAGCATTTGTTTGTCTAATTGGTTTTTAGATAAACTGTTCTTATTGAAAGCTACATTTTAATAGATGTTTTCTCCTTAAGCCGAAAACAGCTGTTCTCCAGACTATTTCCAGTGTAAAACTACTAAACATTGCATTTCCAAGCTGTGGGTTTGTGATGAGGATCCAGACTGTGCAGACGCATCAGATGAGGCCAACTGTGGTGAGTGTTTTGTGACCCTGGATGGTACCTATTGTATTTGTATCATCATCTGACATAGCCACAGTGAAAGGGATTTGAACACAATTCTAATGAAGCCAGGGTCTCCCATGAGAAAGTTTTGTCTCTGCGTTCACAGAGTTGTGTGACCTCAGATTAGCTATTTTATAAAAACAATCTCAGGTTAGCCGTTTTTACCCAGAGAAGAATAAGGCAAAAGAATAATATTGCTGAAAATGACTCAAAACTATTTTTGATGAAATAGATGAATCTATAAGGTAGACTGAACTATCTCTTCTTGTGGCAGAGCATGCACATGATATTAGTATTTAATGAATAGAAGCAATGAGACATTCATTATCTTGGTGTTGTTCACAGAGACAATTTTTTTACTTAAATACATATAATTTTTCCATTTATTCAATGATTATTGGTCATTCATAAACATGGTAAAAAAAGAGAAAAGATAAAGTATCTGTTCTGTTTTAATAGATGACAATGATCACTTGTTAGCATTTGTTTCTGAAACATTTATCTTTTTACTTAAAATCAATACTTTTATTTACAAGAATTATTCCTTAATTAAAATTGTAGAAATGGAGAACATATTTATTTTGTTTAATGCATTTGATTCTATCTTGAAAATGTCAACAGGAAGACAGAAATGAAGATTAGTTGTCATATGTAATTCATTTTATCAACATTTATTAAATACTAATAGAGGCATTTCGTAGGTGGACATACCAAACTTGGCATTGTTGGGGAAGCAAAAAGTTATTTTATCTAGTAATTGATTAAGAAAAATAAAGATGGGGTGGCTCAGTGGCTCAGTCAGTTAAGTGTCTGACTCTTGATTTCAGCTCAGGTCATGATCTCAGAGTTGTGAGATCTAGCCCTGTGTCTGGCTCTGCAATGTGTGTGGAGCCTGCATGGAATTCTCTGTCTCCATTTCCCTCTGCCTCTCCCCTCTTCAAAGAAGAAAGGAAGGGAGGGAGAGAGGGAGGGATGGAATGAGAGAGGAAGGGAGAATGGGAGAGAGAAAGAGAGAAAGGGAGAAAGAAAAGGAAAGAAAGAAAGAAAGAAAGAAAGAAAGAAAGAAAGAAAGAAAGAACAGAAAGAAAGAAAGAAAAGAAAGAAGAAAGAAAGAAAGAAAGAAAGAAAGAAAGAAAGAAAGAAAGAAAGAAGAAAGAAAGAAGAAAGAAAGAAAGAAAGAAAGAAAGAAAGAAAGAAAGAAAGAGAGAAAGAGAGAAAGAGAGAAAGAGAGAAAGAGAAAAAGAGGGAAAGGCAAGTGTATTCAAACTGCATATAGGACTTCCAGGCTTCATAGACAAAATTGTGTTAAATTAATCTGCTATATTCCACAGCGCTCTGAGTTAACTCTTCTGAGGAAAAAGGAAATAATGAAAAACCTTTATGTTCTCTGAAATTCCATTTATACTGAACAAAATTCATGAGCTATAATGTGTAGTAATTGATAATCAAGTATCTTTAAGTGTTTTTACTACTACTGTCTTCCATATAACTGTGCCTTCAGAAGATGCAACCAAAACAGCTTACCACAGTATCATGAAACCACATTTACCATTTTGTGAAATTGGTATTCATAATGAATTCACAAAGCCTCAAACTATAGTCATCACTGATTTGTTCATAACTATTATTAAAGACTTTTGCAGACTAGTCTGTACTACTCGCAAGTTTGTTCTGTTGTCTCTAGCATTTTTTGTATACCAAAGAAAAATGGAATAATGATGTATATTAGCTAAATGAATACTTTTTCTGGAATATCTACAATTTGTTCTTCACTTAGATGTGCCTTAACTGTTGTTAATTATATTTTTCAACCTGATAATTATCAATCATTATAATCACAGTAAATCCTAATATTTATTTAGTGTTTACCATATAGCCCAGGAAATTTGTCAAAGACTTTATAGTCATTATCTCACATAATCTCTTTGCTGCCCCTATTTTATTGATGTAAATGAGTCCCAAGGGGACTGTGTGACTTACTGAAAATTCTACGGTTAGCAGGTGGTAGAACTGAGACTTTAATCAAGGGTTATTTCACACTAACACATCTATTCTGTGGACATAGTATAAAGCCACTTCATTCTTAAAAAAAAAAAAAAAAAGATTTTTAAAAATTATTTAAGAGAGAGCATACATGCAGTAGAGAAGGGAGAGGAACAAGCAGACTCTACTGAGTACAGACCATGGCTTGGGCTTTGATCCCAGGACCCCAAGATCATGGCCAGAGCTTAAACCAAGAGTCAGATACTTAATCAACTGAGCCACCCAGATGCCTCTAAAGCCAACTCATTCATTATGTGTTAAGGGAAAAATATTCAAATGTTTTCTGATATAAAATTATATAGAATCCTCCCAGTCATAGTCATTGTTATAAGTTCCAGAACAGTATACAAACACATACATACATACAGTAAGAGGAAGAAAAGAGGTGAGAAGGTTGCCACCTGATTTGCCTATAAAATTTTGTTTTGGACAGGCATTAATTTTTTTAATAATTTTTTTAAAAAATATTTATTTATTTATTTACTTATTTATTTATTTATTTATTTTTATTTACTTACTTACTTACTAATTTTCTATTTATTTAGAGCTCCAATGCTCCAGCTAGTGGAGAGGGAGTGGGAGAGAGAGAATCCCAAGCAGACTCTGAGTTAAGCCCCTCTCCAGAGATTTGGGTGGGTGGGGAGGGTGTGCTCTGAGGTCTCAGGACTCTGAGGACCTAAGGCAAATAAATCAAGAGTAAGCCCTTAACAGAATGAGTCAACCAGACACTGCAATTTGAAAAACTTCTACATCATAATTTAGTACAACATTTCTGAACTTTATTCCCTTTTTAAAGATTTTATTTATTTATTTATTTATGAAAGACACAGAAGGAGAGAGGCAGAGATATAGGCATAGGGAAAAGCAGGATCCCCACAGGAGCCTGATGTGGGACTCAATCCCAGGACTTGAGGATTATACCCCTAGCTGAAGGCAGAAGCTCAACTACTGAGCCACACAGGCATCTCTCAGTCTTCACTCTTGATGGGCTAAAAGGTCACCTCCTTCCCCTCTCCTCTGTCTTCAGTAAATGTAGAAGTGCCATATATTTTTGATAAGCTTGTTAACACCTTTGGGGGACAGTTCATTCACATTGGATACTTCCATTGACTGGGAAAAAACAAACAAAAACACTTATTAAAGATTAACCCTATCTAACTAAGGCTTTATTACTTGAATCTGAGTCATATGTGTCTTTGTGGAAACGGACCTTGCCTAGAATAGGAAGTAGATTTCACTATTTCTCCTGTCAAGTGTCCTCAGGGCCTAGCAAGATGTAGAGCAGATTTACATGAAGTGCTATTGAGTAACAGACCTGTTCTCTATCACAAAAACTCAATATGGAACTCATTTTCCTTGTAGTTGTCTTCTATACTTTCTCAGTCCACTTCTAAATCTATTTTTTTAAATATTTTATTTACTCATGAGAGACACAGAGAGAGAGAGAGAGAGAGAGAGAGAGAGAGAGAGAGGCAGAGACATAGGCAGAGGGAGAAGCAGGCTCCCTGCGGGGAGCCTATTGTGGGACTGGATCCTGGGACTCCAGGATCACACCCCGGGCCGAAGGCTGATGCTCAACCGCTGAGCAACCCAGGGGTCCCAATCCACTGCTAACTTCAGGGGCAGATTCTATTTTACTCTTGGAGGTCTCTTAGCTCGTATATCGTGTCTCAGCAGCAGTGTATCTACAGTTTTAGATCTAATGGGTTTCTGTCGATTCTAAAGTTCTAACATTGTAATTTGTTCTACCTTGACATATCCTAAATGAAACACTTCTTGTTGTTTTAAATTGCAAGAGTAATTGTCTCAGTAAAACCGAGACACTATGGAAAAGCCTAACAAAACAGAGCAGAATAAGTTGCGAACAAACAAAATGCACATGAAGTACCGGGGATTCAAATACCTTTAAATGTGTAAACATTTTAAAAATTATTTAATTTTTATATGTGTCAGAATACCATTTATTAAATTCTGTTCAGTGTAATTCTTGAGTTCTTATGAGTACTTGCAGATTTAACAACTAATATTCAACACATGTAAAAACTTTATGCTAATCTAGAATTTAAGGAGGCCTTAGATCCACTCTAAATAGATGTAAATTAGAGATGGTTTACGAATCTTGCTCCAATAGTTTATTCTTGGTGAGAGTGGATACAAATTTTAAAATTAAATTACATATTTTCCCATCTTATTACACATAGTTTTTGAGATGGCTAAATTTATGGGTCTGTAAAAACTGCATTTGGCACGTTTGGATTTAAATTCATAAATATTTTAAAAACATCTTTTAGCTCTACTTCTGTGCAAGTAAGGATTTAAATATATGCTGCCTTCGCATTTATGGCAAGACAGGTTCAACTTTGTTTTGTAAATTGTCAATAGTTATTATAAAATTACTTCTTTTCTGCTTGAAAGTATTTATTCATTCTTTCCAATATGCCCAGAGAAAAATAAGCTTTATAAAATGTAGGTCTCTACCTTTTATTAAATTATAGGTGTTGACTATTCTCAAAAGGCTGTTCCACTATTTATTACAATATTGGACAAATACCAGATCTGAATGCCTGACCAAAATACATGCAATACCTCAATTGTAGTAGCTCCAGGATTTTCACTTCAGATTTTAATTTCGAACTTTCTTCACCTTCTGCCTGTCATTTTCTATTTTGGAGAAGAAAATGCAGATTTGGGATTTGACAAATCTGTACTAGATTCATGCTTCTATTTTGTAATCAGAGTTGAAACTTTTCTATAATTTGACTCTTATATGATGATATCAGAATCCATGTCTTTTCGTTATGTCCTGTCTCCCCAGGTTATGGTTTACAAGCTCTGTCCCCTACATGTCTATGTGACATTCTTTTGGTCAGCTGTGCCACCTGGGTCAACTTCCTACTCGCACCACAGCTCTCTGGAATCCACTTTCTGCTATATTGGTCTTTCCTGTGGTCACGTTCCCTGCTTTCTTCTCCGGCATCCCTCCACTCTATGTGGAATTCTTGACAATTCTTGGTTCAGCATCATTTGCTGCTTTTGAGCTGTCTTGGTTTATAACCTGCTGCTTGGCTAATATTCTTAAAATAATGTGCTAGCTCTAATCATACTAGCTAGAGTTTAGGAGGGGAACTTGGGTTTCCTACAGCAGCTTTGTATTTACTGCAGCCTGGTTTCCCAACGTGATACTGAACACACTCAAACTAAAAGACAGAAGTGATTGATGTGTGCTTTTATTCCCCCCCTAGATCTTTGATGAGGAGATTTGGTCTACCTAATTTATACGAATATAAGAAACAGATGTTTTAAAGTTAAATCAAGTGTATATTAAATTATAAAATACTTCTACCATACAGACTTGTACAGAAAGTTACACAGTAAGCAATGTACCATTTTTAATAGATTTTTGACATTTGGCCTAAGGTATCATTTTTAAAACATTCAAACCCCTTGATAACATATAAAGCCCACCTCTATCCTCTCCCCTTCCTTGCTTCTCCTCTTTTGAAGTGGTTGTGTTTCGTTCACATGTTTTTTTTTTAACCTGTACTATATTTGTACATATTCATCAATATATACATAATCATTAATAGTATCTTAAAAGTTTACATAAATAGTATTGTCTTTCAATATTAAATTGAAGCTTGACATTTTCTAGTATTCCAGGGTATTAATGTGAATAACACATTTTCATACTGAAGGTTATTTTTACATGTTACGATTATTACATATTCATGGACAAATAAAGCACAAAACGTTTCATATAACATGCACTACAGACACCATGAAGTCTCGGTTCTCTGCTCAGATGCTCTGATCATCAACCTGCATGAAAGTTTATTCAAAGCTGTTGTGACAACATCCAGAGGCAGGAATCTGTTAACTGTTCAGTCAATATTAGGCTAAATTTCATGTACGATGGACGGCCTGGATTCTACTGAAGAGAGAAGCTCTGATATTGATGGTTGTAACTACAGTAAAATCATTTCTGATATTTGAAGTTAGTTATTTTCAAAATATTTACGTACTTGTACCTACAATAGCATTTAGCAAATGTTAGTTCCCTGACTTCAAGACAATCCCCGGGGTAAAGTTCTAAGCTCTTCGTATACGCAGGAAAGGATGATGCACTGAATTCTGTGTCTTGGAAAACAATTCACTTACATGCACTTAGTTAATGTATCTGTTTAGTGTTTTTAAACAGTGTTTTCTGAATTTAAATATAAGTTACAAATGTATGTATTGTATTTTGATTAGCAAACAAATTAGTGCTCTTAATGTCGTAGACTCACTCCTGACTTTAACTGACTGTTTTATGTACCTGATATTAGATGTTTCTCCCAGGATGTTTGGCATCTTTTTGAGATTAATTTGGATCGAGTCACGCTTATCTTCTCAGGAGTCTTGGCCTGTCCCATACCAATTGGATATTGTTCCTATGTCTTGAGGGTGTATTTACAACTGTGTTCTCCACTTAACTTGTGTTTTTATTTCTCACAATCTCTCAAGATCCAGAAATGGGCATTCTACTTTACCTAAAAGAAACTTCACCTACACAAATTTTATCATTGTTGAAGGGGCACTTGCCTACTCCACTCCTTACCCTGGCAAAATAGCTGTGGAACAATTCAATTCATGAGGGAGAGAAATGAAAACTACATTCCTTTACTGTTTGAGAAAATGTTTAATCTTATGCAAATTTGACCCCAGATAATTAGTAAGATAACAGTTAACAACAAACTCATAGAATCACTGTCTTTTAGAATATATTTTAGACATATTACCTGATATGTGTTATTGGAGTCTGTGTGATTTATACTCAATGTAATGCTGATAATTTTATTTTATTTTATAATCATGTATCTCTATATCACTACTTTAAAAACCAGTGTGGACATATGTCATCACCTTTCTTTTTTAAATAGAAATTTTCTAAAAATTATTCAACTTCTGCTACATTTCTGAACTTTTAAAGTAGTTACCATGAAAATAAATGAATTTTTTTGGAAAAGCGTGGTAATCTGGAGAGCTTCTTTTCTGAGCAAAAGTACATTCAGTAGGATGTATTATTATGCCAGTATTATATTATTATGTTTTAGGCAAATTTTTTGATGTATCATATGTTCTGCTTTCATCCATCTATTTGCTTGTTTTGCAATATTCAATCTTTTCTCCTTTTTCTGTCAATGAGATATCTCTCTCCTCTCTCTCTTTCTCTGTATGTGTATGAGAAAGACAAAGAAAGGAAAAATAATCTCTTATGCACTGAAATATTTTGGTTCCTATGGAGCCCTCAGAGGAGAGCCTCTCTGTATGAATAGAACCAGTAAACTGCCACCTAGTATTTATGTGAAGAAATGAATGACCTACATATGCATCTTTTGATAGTCTAAGTGGAACACATTTAGTCTTTTTATAACTTGTGTTCAGTAACTTCCATGCATTGACTATCTCTCTACCAAAGTGATGTGTAATTATTTGGTGATGTTATTTTGTTTTTTTTTTTCTTTCTTAATAATAAGAGGAAATCGTGAGATTTAAATTTTATTCCATAATGCTAAAAAAGAGCCCACACAATGAGTCAGGAGGCATGCCAAATATTCTAGATTCTAGATTGACCTGTAGTAAAAGGCATGAAAGGAAATAGGTTTTTGCCCAGTGAGGTTTATAATCGAGTTTGTAAAGCAAGGAACTACATATTTGTTTTAATAAGAACTGAGTTGGTGCACTTGATATTTTTTTAAAGGAAATGGAGTCAGTAATTTAACATTCTGTGATATTTTTGTTTGAGAAACTTCATCCTGTTATATTGCTCCCTTCATCCTTCACCAACTATATTTGATTCTCTAAAATTGCAAAATAAAATCACACACACACACACACACACACACACACATACACAAGCCTAGTTACAGATTTATAGCAGAAAGTGGTGAAAATAAGTATTAGATACTTTATTAAAAAACACTTAAGGAATGTAGAACTTTAAAAAAGTATCCTTTTGTCTACCTTTGGAACAAAAATATTTGTATTTGGTTTGGTTTATAAGACTCTGTTCCAGTATCCTTTAGGCTGGTGATTTTCTTAAAGAATATTGTTATCATTTTATTTTCAGGGCTTATTCAATGTGGCTTAGTACCATGTTTTTATAATTACACTACACATTAGTGAGAGAAAATAATAGAATGAAGATTATGCTTTTCCTCAACACTAGTAGTATAGGTGATGCATCTATGTATAGAAATTATTATTGTTTATTACTTTAAGAAATACTGCTGATTGGGGTGCCTGGGTGGCTCACTCAGTTAAGCATCCAACTCTTGATTGCCTCTCAGGTCATAATCTCAGAGTCCTGAGATCAAGTCCCACATTGGGCTCTACTCTCAGTGTAGAGTCTGCTTGAGATTCTCTCCCTCTTCTTCTGTCCTTCTTCCTGCTTGTGCTTTCTCAATCTCTCAAATAAATTAATAAATACAATCTTTAAAAAAAAAAGAAAATGCCAATAGCTTCGTTCAACTGGTTAAAGGTCTAATCATCTTATTTAGATAACCAGCCTATAAAAATATGACGTGTATATTCAAAGCAATTAGGTTGTCACTTCAGTTTCTGTTCGGTATTTGTAAATTGCAGTAAGAAACTCTGAAACATCTCATTCATGATCTTTTTTATTGCATGTCTAATTAGTAGAATTTATTTAGAATATTTTTGAAGATTTTTAAGAATATTTCATTTACATAGTGCTATATATTATATATTAGAAAGGCTATAAAGTTTAAATATCTTAGTTTTGTGATACCTTAATTTCTGAGAATGGATTCAAAATACATAGATTTTTAAACTACTATTTAAAAAAACAATGCTATTTCATTTAAGAACATAATAGGAAAAAAAAGAAAAAAAAAGAACATAATAGGTAATAAATATAAAATGACCAGGGGCACCTGGGTGGTTCAGTCTTTTATGCTTCTGACTCTTGATTTCGGTTCTGGCCATGATCTCAGGGTCATGTCTTAGGGTCCTGAGATCAAGCCCCACATCAGGCTCTACATCCAGCAGGGAGTTTGCTTCTTTCCCTCCTCTGCCCCTCTCCCCACTCGTGCATGAGCTTTCTCTCTCTAAAATAAATAAACAAATAAATCTTTCAAAAATATATTTAAAAAATAAAATGACCAACCTTAGAAAAAATAAACAGATTTGTGCTTATATGTTAAATTCAGCTTGAGGTTCCAAGTGGTATCAGATTTTGCTTGCAAAATGATTATCCATTTTCATCCGTTAACATTTCAGGACATAATATATTAATGAGAGTAAAAGGCCTCTTGTAGAGTTGTAATTGTACCATTTATTAGCTTTGTAATCTTTGTGGACAGGCATTTAGACGATGATTCTAATACTCCTATTCATGCTCTGATCAGTCTTACATTCAATGCCTAGACAAGTCTCTGGGCTGGGGTTTTCATGTCATTAAGGCACTATTTATATGTGGTTTCTGTTCAGTGTTCATGTGGGAAATAATGGGAGTGGAGAGAGGTAACAGAGGAGTTAGTTTGAAATAACTCTGTTACCTCTTGCTGGTTTATGGATGTCAGGGACAAAAGTATTACTAAGTTTTGTCGTCCTTTAAAATTTTATTTTATTTTTTTTAATTTTTATTTATTTATGATAGTCACAGAGAGAGAGAGAGAGAGAGAGAGAGAGGCAGAGACACAGACAGAGGGAGAAGCAGGCTCCATGCAGGGAGCCCAACATGGGACTCGATCCCTGTTTCCAGGATCACACCCTGGGCTGAAGGTGGTGCTAAACCACTGAGCCACCTGGGCTGCCTCAACTGCTCAGATCTTTAGTATGTAATGGTTAAAACCACAATATTCTTGATATAAACATGCATTGAGCAGTAAATATCCCAGTGGCTAACTATCAGAGAGTCACAGAAATATAGGAAACAGTCTTCAGGAATCATAAAACATTTTATGGAATCAGAACTCTAACAGTTAATTCAGTTCCTTTTCAATAAAGGACATTTCACTGAGTCAGAGAGAAAAAAAATTGGGAATCATTTGCCTAAAATATAAACAAATATATACATATTTTTCTTTCAGAATTCATCACGTCCATTGCATAATGTCCTAATAAAAGTACTTGCATCAGGGATCCCTGGGTGGTGCAGCGGTTTAGCACCTGCCTTTGGCCCAGGGTGTGATCCTGGAGACCTGGGATTGAATCCCGCGTTGGGCTCCGGGTGCATGGAGCCTGCTTCTCCCTCTGCCTGTGTCTCTGCCCCCCTCTCTCTCTCTCTCTGTGTGTGTGACTATCATAAATAAAAAAAAGTACTTGCATCTTAGATTTTAAAATATTTTATTTTATTATTTTAATTCCAGTATAGTTAACATATAGTGGTATATTAGTTTCAGGTGTACAACATAGTGGTTGAGTACTTCCATGTATTACCCAGTGGTCATCATTATAGGTGTGCTCCTTAATCCTCATCACCTTTTCACGCATCCCCCCACTGACCTCCTCTCTGGTAACCATCTGTTCTCAACACGTAAGAATTTATTTATTGTTTTGTTTCTCTCGCTCTCTCTCATTCTCTCTCTTTCTTTCCTTTTCCCCTTGCTTATTTGTTTTGTCTCTCAAACTCCACATATGAGTGAAAAGATGTGGTGTTTGACTTGTTTCACTTAGCATGTACTCTCTAGCTCCACCCATGTCATTACAAATAAGATTTCATTATTTTTATGGCTGAATAATATTCCATTACACACACACACCATATCTTAAAATTTATTGGAAATATTTAACGGTTTGGTATCACTAAGACATATTGCCAATATATATGGTTGCTACCAATAGGAAATCTGAACATTATGCATAAGGTTGAACTTGAAGAGGCTCTCATATCAACCTCTTATTCTTTGCAGAGGAAAGCTCAAATCCCTGGGTACAATTAGTTGATCGAACATATTTTGGGCACAGTTTGTATTATTCATTTTGTTTTTAATATTTTACTTATATAATTAAGCTTGGTTTTTGTATCTCTATAATATTCATATAGTTTAAAAATTAATAAACACCTATTAAATACGTTAAATAAGCCACCAGAGACTCAGGTAATTCAAAGAAGTCCAATAGGGATAAATAATAGTTTTAAAAGCTTATTATGTGTTAAGCATTATACTAAGCTTTATATGAATTATATCATTTAATCCTCACAACAATTTCATGCAAACATACTATTATTATTTTTATTTTATAGGTAAGGATATAAGGCTCAGAACACATAAGTAATTTGTTTACCCAAGTCACCCAGATAGAAAGTGGTTGAGCAGATATTTGAACCTGCAGGATCTGGCTCCAGACTCATACACTAACTATTACTCAATTGAGCTTCCTTAACCTGCCCTAAATTTACAATAAGGCAAGGAATTGGGACACAGATACAAATAATCCCCAACAAATTGGAATGGTTAAAAGTCATCAGAAAGAATACATACAAAGTTTTTTAAAGAAAATTATCATCACTAACAATAAGTAAGATAGAAGTGTTAATTTGAAAGCAATAATTAACCAACTAAAAGTCAGTCTGCTTTTTATTATAATCTTTTTTAATGGCTACTCGAGGCAATGTAAGTGATAAAAAAAACCCCTCCCTAGAAGGACAAGCCATTGATCATGACTCCAAATGGAAATCTACTGGCCTTCCATAAAGGTAATAGTAAAAATAGGTACAATGAGAAGAACAGTGTCATTAAATTCTAGTTTGACTCAATTCTAAGATGATATAGGCCTATCCAAATCTAGCTCTCTCTTTGTGAAAAAGAGAGGTCAGTGAGTGTCACAGAAGCCTTATCTTTTCGTGAATAAAATTCATAATGAAGCAACTAGGTGGGAAGAATTAAAGAGACTTGAATGGAGAAGTTTCTCACCAGCCAGTATGAAACCGTACTATCCAATACCATGTTTATATATTCTTTGAGAAATCTGGTGCTTACCATCTATGTCATGCAGTCCACACCTTTGAAAACGTTGTCCTCCTCTTGATTAACTGAATGAATAAACATGAGTATAGTTTTATTTTTAGATCATGTCTTTACCTCTTCCTGCAGCTTTTCCAATAGCTATATATAAATTATGTTGTTGATATATTAGTGTATATATATTATAATTATATAGTATATGTATAATAATTACATATAAACTATACGTAGTTTATATATATATATCTTAAATTGGTTAAAATACAGGAGGCTATTGAGAAGAAAATAAATATTTATGCTAATATTACTTACTTTTAGTGCTTTCAAATACTTTTACTTTGCAGAAGTGAAGGTCATCAACACTGCTTTGTTCCGATATTTTTTTTTTGAAAACTTTAATAACGAGAAAGCATTCTTTTTTTTTTTCTAATTTTATGAAAGTTTGTAATTGACCACTGGGCATAAATTGTTCAAATTCTTTTTTGGAAGATACAGTTAAGTCTTGGCACGAAATGCTGTATTTGTTGGCATTGAAACAGTTGCACGAAATGAACATGTTAAAATCTCTAGTTTGGAATAGTTAAACCAAATGTAATTACATGTGAATCTATTGACTGAAAGTATGATTATCATCCAAGACTTAGCCATATGGGTTACGGGGGTGACAATGCCAACCTTAAATTCCAGAGCTTTTTTCATGCTGTTTGGTTTTCACAACTGGAATTTCTGACTTCTTCATAGTGCAAAATATCCATCCACTTGATTTCATTTCTTGGCTCAAAGCTTTGACTTAGTATTTTTCAGCGTCTTATTAACAGATGGAAAGTGTTCCCTAAGTATGTTGCTGAATTAACATGGAAGGCGCTTCTAAACCACAGTAAAGGATGGAGCTGAAAATGTCAATCCACTCAGTTCCATCTAAAGCCCATATATTGTTTTAATGGAATCTTTGGATGGAAAAGGATCATTAGAGGTCCTGTGGTTAAAGTACCATCCTTAATCTAAACAAACAAATAAAATGCTCCTTTATGTCTAGACAAAATCATTATACTATAAATTAAGCCTGTTTTTTTTTTCTTTTTATCCTTTCCAATAGAAATTTTGAATAACCCAACATTATCCTTTGTGTAAAAATTCCTTTGTTGAAGGACTCTCAAATTAAATTTCTCCACATCCTTCTTCAGGCCAAATAATTCCATTTTCTTTTATCTCTCTACATGGGCTCTGTTCTCCATTCTATTAATCAGCTGTTTATTTCTCCCCTGAAACCTTCCTACGTTGTGTGCTTTGTTATGATCTATGAAACACAATGCGGCATTTTTAAGTGCTGTGTATCTCCTGTTCCCCATTCTATATGCCTGCTTTTGTATTCTAATATTGTGTTTGATTAAAAGCAAATAAAAACCACAGCGTTCACACTGTTGATCTGTGGCCCACATATATGAACCCCTAATCTCTGGGATTTCACATACGTTCAACCAGATTTTCAATGTCATATATTTATGAACTACTTCCACGTTGTTGCTTTTTGAAAAGTTATAGTGAAGTCTACTGTGACTCTTGCAAAATTATAAGTTCCAAGAGGGCTGGAATTATATATCTTCTAATTTCCTAATATATATACCCAGTGCATAGTATAAAATCTGACACAAATAAATATTTGAAGAATGAGTAAAGAAAAGAATTTTTAAAAAAGATTTTATTTATTTATTCATGAGAGACACCCAGAGGGGCAGAGACGCAGGCAAAGGGAGAAGTGAGCTCCCTGCGGGGAGACTGACGCTGGACTTGATCCCTGGTCTCCAGGATCAGGCCCTGGGCCAAAGGCAGACGCTCAACCGCTAAGCCACCCAGGCATCCCTCTTTAAGTTTAAATGTATTTTATTGCATGTTTGTGTAAGCACTGCTTTTCTCTCCTGATCAATTCAATAGTGTACGCTTGATTTATATTCAAAATTGACTTAAATCATAAGGAAATTTTTATATATAACACCACTGCCATGTTCTATCAAATTTGTGGAATGAGATATATGTCTTAATCTCTAGGAAGAAAAGTAGGCAATGGCAGCACGTTTGATAGTGTCATGAAAGGGCCCATATACTATGGACAGCTAGGAGCAGAGCCCCATTCTTGATTTCAACATCTATTAATTGGGTAGGTTTCTTCAGGTCTCTATTATTTCCTCATTTCTGAATGGATTTAATAATTTGTCATTAGAAAGCTAATGAGAGCTTTTAAAGAAATAAAGATAAATAGGTTTATAAGCACCTAGTTAAGGATAGAAGTACCTGATAGGTATGTAAGTACCTAGTAAGTATATGTACCGTTAGGCTCTCCAAAATAATTTATCCCCTTCTTTACAGCACTTTTTTCCCAAATGTTTAGCAATGATATGAGTTAAAACACTCAATTAGGGGATCCCTGGGTGGCTCAGTGGTTTGGCGCTTGCCTTCAGCCCAGGGTGTGATCCTAGGGCCCCGGGATTGAGTCCCACCTCAGAATCCCTGCATGGAGCCTGCTTCTCCCTCTGTCTGTGTCTCTGTCTCTCTGTGTGTCTCATGAATAAATAAATAAAGTCTTAAAAAAAATAGAACACCCAATTATTTATTCTGTAATGGAGACAGAAGGGAATAAATACAAGATTTAAATAAACAGTGTAAAATTTCATGACAGAATGTATTCTGTGAATTCTTTCATTTCTTGTCAGGAAAGAGGAAAAAATAAAACATTAGAGTTAACAAAGAGTTTGTGATGTAACAGATTAATGGGAAATATGATAATAAATGTTGATGAGACTGTGGCTAGTATGAATCTTCTGATCTGTGTTATATCATTTCCACAACATGTTAGAATCACAATTCTGTATATGCACTACACCTCTCTGTGAGTTCTGTTTTTTCTCTGATTTATTAAAGAATAACTGGCAAACAATTAGCTGTATATATTTAAAATGTACGACCTCGGCAGCCCCAGTGGCTCAGCGGTTTAGCGCTTGCCTTCAGCCCAGGGTGTGATCCTGGAGCCCCAGGATCGAGTCCCATGTCAGGTTCCCTGCAGGCAGCCTGTGTCTCCCTCTGCCTCTCTCTCTCTCTCTCTCTTTCTCTCTGTGTCTCTCATGAATAAATAAATAAAATCTTTAAAAAAAATGTACAACCTGATAAGTTTTAACAAGCACATATGTCATGAGACCATCATTACAATTAAGATAATGAACATACTCATCACTCTTGGAAATTTGTTTTCCTTTGCAATTTCTCTCCATCTCTGCATGTCCATCCTGTAACCTAGCCTCCTCAGACAATCACTTATCTCTTTCAGTTACTATAGTTTATTTATTTTTAAAAAGATTTAAAAATTTATTTTTTTAAAGATGTTACTTATTTACTTGAGAAAGAAAGAGCAAAACTGAGAGAGAGCACTAGCAGGGGCAGAGGGAGAGAGAGAGAGAGAAGCAGACTCCCCACTGAGAGGGGAGTCTGATGCTGGGCTTGATCCCAGTACCCTGAGGACAGGACCTCAGCTAAAGGCAGAAGCTTAACTGACTGAGCCACCCAGGCACCTTGGTTATGTGCACTTAGATAAATCTAGAGCCATACGGTATGCATATATTTTGTCTAACTTTTCCACTCATCTTACTTAGAGACTGTCTGTGTTGATGGTGATATTAAACATTTATTCCTTTATATTGCTTGGAAGCATTCTAGTGTATGGATATACCACAATATTTTGTCTTAATTTACCCATTTGTGATCACTTAGGTTAACTCAGATTTTAGACTATTAGAAATCAGGCCGCTATAAACATTCACATATTAGGCTTTATATGAACACATGCTCTTTCTTCTCTAGGAATTTAAGGCTAGATCATATAAGTGTGTGCTTAACTTATGAAGAAAATACAGAACTCTTTTCCAAAGTGGATGTACCATTTCACATCCCGCTAGCAGTGTTGGGGAATTCCAGTTCCTCCACATTCTTACCAATACTTGATTAATACTTATAAATTTTAGCCATTCTAATAGATGTGTAGTAGTATTTCATTATGGTTTTAATATGCATTGTATTTATGACTAATGATATTGAATGTCATTTCACAGGCTTATTTGCTATCTATATCTTCCTTAATGAAGTTATCTATTTAAGTAATATACCCAATATTTTAATGGATGGCTTATTTTATATTATTGAATTTTGCAAGTTCTTATACACTGTGGGTCCAAGTTATTTTTCACTTAAATATTTCGCAAATATTTTCATTCTCTTCTTCCCCTTACTTTGATTCAATTTGCCCTCCTTGATCTAGTTCATTGTGGAAGCCGAGGTCACTGATTTGAAACCTCTCTCCTTCTTTATTATAAATGTTTTATACAGATACTTTCATTGTCCAGGATTTGGTCTATTTTGACAAAGATTCCATAAGCTTTTGAAAAGGAAATGTATTTTGCTGTTGTTGAGTGAAGTGCTCTATACATTACCTTAGATCAAGTTGGTTGATAGTGCTGTTTAAGTCTTCTCTATGCTTCCTGATTTTTTTGTTTACTTATTCTATCAGTTTTTTTGAGATGAGTATAAAAATTTCTATTATTGTGCATTTGTCTAATTCTCTTTCCAATTTTACCATTTTTGCTTCATGTATTTTGAAGTTTTGTTATTGGTAATTTAAACTGTTAGGTTTCTCTAAGTAAACTGATCTATGTCATCAGAAAATAACCTGTTTTATGCCTGGTAATACTCATGGCTTTGAAATCTACTTTGATATTTTATAGCCTCTCTAGGTTTCTTTGGTTTTACTATTAGCATGCTTTATCTCTCTCCGTCCTTTCTCTTCTAATCCACTTGTGACTTTGTATTTAAAGTCTCTTTCTTACAGTTTGCATAGAATTGGGAGTACATACAGATGAAATTTTTCCAAGTTGATAATTTTGGTCTTTTTATTTTATTATTTTTCTAAATATATTTTTTAAATATTTTATTTATTCGAGAGAGAGAAAGAGAGAGGCAGAGACACAAGCAGAGGGAGAAGCAGGCTCCATGCAGGGAGCCCGACGTGAGACTCAATCCCAGGTCTCCAGGATCAGGCCCTGGGTTGAAGGCGGCGCTAAACCGCTGAGCCACCAGGCCTGTCCTTTTTTGGTCTTTTTAATTGGAGTTTTAAGACCATTTACACATATGAATTTTTCTAATTTTGAGTCTTTTGTTTTGTTTTGTTTTTTACTACTCACTCCACACTGCATTCAGATTGCACTAGTTTTTCCACTATTGTTCTTTTTTCTGTTCTAGGATCCCACAATATATTCAATCATCATGTCTCCTTAACCTCCTTAATCTATGACAGTTTCTCAATCTTCCTTTGTTTTCAGTGACTTTGACAGTTTGAAGATCACTAGTGAGCTATTTTTGTAGAATGTCCCTCAATTTGGATATTTATGAATTTTCAAGGATGCCTGTTTTATTGCACCCAGCTTGTCAAGGTGTCTGTGGTAAATGTGCTATCCAATTCAACGAGGGGTTAGAAGGAAGTCTCTATCTTTGATTCTACTTTTAGATTCTACAAGCTGCCCAAAATACTGCAAATACATTTCCTCTGCCCTTAAGTTTGCCAGGGTTGGTGTTCCTTCATTCAATGAGCCCTGTGACTAATTCACAACCCATAATATATCTCCCTGTCACTCTTCCAAACTCCCATGATCTTTTCTGGCAATATCAAATTTATTAAATTCTTAACATATTGAGAGTCTTACAAAACTCCCTAACTTTCCCTGTTTGCATCATTCCCTTCTCTTACTCAACAGCCAGTGCTGAGACTGGAGGTGATTTTATTTCTTCCTGAGGATTGCTTTCTTGTACTTTCCAGTTTTATTGAAACATAATTGACATATAACATCTTATCAGCTTGGGATGTGCAATGTTATGACCTGATGCATGTATACATTGTAAAATGACCACTAGAATAAGTTTAATTGTCCGCCACCTCAGTTACAAATTCCTTTCTTTCTTATTTATTATGATCTAATTATGTCTGCTTGCCTTTTTATTTTGTTAGGTGCCAGATTTTTTTGTATTTCTATAAATATTTCTGAGGTTTGTTTTGCAATGCTATTAAGTTATCTGAAACAGTTTTACTCATTGAAATTTAGCTTTTAAGATTTGCTTGAGGGACTAGAGCTGTGTTTTTTGTTTTTGTTTTTCTTCAGGACTAACTATTCACTACCAGGGCAATGTAATTATGATCATTCTATCCACTGTTCTGTGCATTGTAAGATCGTCCAGTCTGACTAGTGGGAATGGGCCCTATTCTAGGTCCTGCTTGTGTTTCAGATACTGTTCCCTATAATCCTTTGGGTGGCTTTTTTGGTAGTATCTGGAAGTTTCCAGATATTATATATGTACCCTGATTGATTTTCTACTGTATATGCAGGGAAGATCCTCCACAAATCTGTGGGGTTCATATTCTATGCAGCATTCTGTTCTCCATTAGTGCTCTGAGAACTGTGATGGTCTCCGAGACTCAGTCCATTCTTGTCAATTAATGCCGTCCACTGGACTTTGCCTCGCTTTCCCTTACTTGCAACACATCCTGGAAACTCTCTCACGACAGTAAGGCCTGACAATGTTAGGGCTCATCGCATCTCATTTGTTTCTTGTCTCTCAGAGATCTCTGTCGTTTGCTGCCTGATGTCTCATATGTTGATAACCATTGTTTCATATATTTTATCTTTTGGGGGTTCTTTTCCTTTTGGGTTGTTTCAGGTGGGAGGGCAAATCTGACACCTATTACTCAAATCAAACCATCTGTTTCTATATGAAGACCTCCTTTTTGATAAACATTCAATGCTTTGCTTTATTTACCCTCCCCTGACTTCTCTACTCCAATGTCTCATTAGTTATAATCTACAATTTTAATCAGATTTTCTTTCCCCAGGGCTTTACCACCTTGTTAAGATTTAGTTCAATTACAACCACATATATAGGGAAGTAGGAATCAGAAATAATTTTGGAATTACAGAGACATTGAATAGTCTGAAAAGAAATAATTCTTAACACATCATGACTTTATTTCAATAGAACTATTTATTTATTTATTTATTTATTTATTTATAATGTGAATTTTTTTAAAGATTTTATTTATTCATGATAGAGAGACAGAGAGAGGCAGAGACACAAGCAGAGGGAGAAGCAGGCTCCGTGCCAGGAGCCCGACACGGGACTCGATCCCAGGATGTCCAGGACTGCACCATGGGCCAAAGGCAGGCACCAAACCGCTGAGCCATCCAGGGATCTCCCCCATAGAACTTTAATAGCACCTTGTTATTACGGTCTACAAGGAGTACACATTTTGTTCATCAGGTTTGGGTACTTAGAGAGCAGGTATTTTAAGCTCATGCATTGCAGTCCTCATTGGAGTAATATACATGTGGCTGGGGAGTTTTCAAAGATAATTCTGGAACTATTTAGAAGGGAAAGTATAGAGGAGTTGCTGACTACAGCACTCACTGGATATTCCCTGGGGTGATGACTTTTCTAAGCATGTGCCAACCATGATCCTAGCTATACTCGGGTGAGGTTATAAAGCTTGTCATTGAAGCTACATCACCAGTGACTTGACCACTTTCTCCTTTCATGTTATTTTTGAAGATGGCCATTCTATACTTTTTTGCCCCATATTTAGTGCCCAGAAATGTCTCTCAGTAGCAGTGATATGAAATAACAGTGAGTTGCTAAGCATGTCTATATTTTATACTTACTTGGCCCACTTACAAGGTCAGGTTGCGATGAGTTATTTCAAAGTCTAGAGATTTATCTATACGAGGAAGATACTAAGAGTAGTGATTCTCTACACAAAAGGAGACAAATTCAGCCCTGGTGCAAATGTGTCACATAGGAGTCCATAGCCTATTTTGGGCAAATGAATCAGTGTCTATGGCCAAGGGCCACCAGCCAAACTTGAATTTGCAACTACTGTAACTGCATCAAGGCCTGCTACAGTAATTCATTGTCTCTGTAAAGCTGCTGTCTCCATCCCTCCAAGACTTGGGGAGAGTATGGTAAAAGACAAGAGAGTCACAAATAAGTGGGGCCAGAATTTGGGGGAATCTGGCCATAGACAGGATCTCAGCTTCTGTTCAGGACCCAGGCCAGCCTTTAGGAAAGAGAGCAGAGAACCTGTGGTAAGAAGGGTATGGAAGCGTCGCCGTTCTCTTCCCCTGTGAGTTCATCCCTTTTCCGCACAAGCATTGCCTTACCCAGGGCATTTTAATGCCACTGCTATATGCAGTTGACTTTTTGAAAATGCTGGTTATTTAAACTGACAAGATATGAACAATAAGAATAATATATATATTTTAATTTTAATTTTATTATGTAAGACCCTGGGCCAGGAATTTAGTTGTGGAAATAAAAGATGAAGCTGAAACTTAATCAGTATGATTTAATTGTCTTTAGGGATAAAAGCAAAATATTCCAAATCTTGAATACCAAAGTAATGTGGGTTTCCATAATTAATAATGAAAGAAAGATGGGCATTGGAGAATACTTCAGGAAAAAATACGAGCTATCTTTTTATGGGATTAAAAAACTGACTCGACTTAAATCCCATTAGAAACGGGATTCTCTTTTTATCAATAAACAGAGGAGAGCCCTGCAAACTTTCTGCAAAAGATCAACTTAATTATGCGCCAAGATCTCCTGCTGAGGTGGAGATGATATTTTGCTTAACGTGGAACAAATATTTCTGCAAATGACACCATAACTAGCATGGTCCCTGGTATGTGAATATCTGCTAACTGAATACGAATAGTTTTAAGAAATGTCATTTCCCCATAAAAAATATTTCTTAATGGTGCATGCAATTTTATTTTAAAATAGCAAGTGCCTTCTTATTTAGGTGCTTTTAGTTTAGAGTAAAAATTAATACCTTTGCCTCTCTAGTCCCATGTCAGTTACGGAGAGGTAAACTTGTTGAACTAATGCCTTCTTAGGTGTTACTTTTAGCAGGCAACAACAAAGATTCACAGTGACAGATTTCCTATTGAAAACCTCAGTTCAGATCTGGCTGTAAAGGGATTTTTCTCTAAAGCAAACATTCTTAAACATTGACCAGAGAAAGGAAAACCAGTGTTAATACATCTGGAGTATATAAGAAATTTAAGACTGAAGATAAAGGATTAAGATGGCTTTACTTTCTCTTTAGCCCTCCAAATATAACCTTGGGGATGTCAACACAATATTTAAGGTCCAATATGATAGCATGTTTGAGTTTGTGTGTGCAAATACATTACATTTATTTTTCTTTAATGCTAAAATGATGCAACCAAGATACCATCATTATACTTTCTGCCAATGTTACCTAATTTTATTTTTACTTTTTTATTTTTATTTTTTCACATTTTTATTTAAATTCTATTAATATATAGTGTAATATTGGTTTCAAGGGTAGAATTTAGTGATTCACCACTTATTCACCACTCAGTGTTCAATACAAGGGCTCTGAGCTTCTTTAAAACCCGTTTTTATTACAGTTTTCGCCATATATAGTATATATTAAAAGACTCGTACTTCCTAATATTCTGTTAAATGTTTGTACTCTCTTAAAATATAAGATTACACATTTTTCAGGTTTTATTCCGCCATTGTTCTATATCATAAGCATGCTTCATAAAACCTTTTGAAAATCATCTAGTTAATTAAATTTTAAAAACCTAAAATCATGAGAAATCATCAGAATTCTCATCTGGATAATTATGGAGATACCATGCTAGTAGCAGCCGTGCTATATTAAGCATATAAACCTCCATAAACATCAGTTTTCTTTGATGTAAAATGAACAATATCTATCATAAGATTATTAAAAGGATTAAGCAAAATTATCTTTTCAAAATGAGTTACATTATATGATACATGATGAGTGCTCTGAAAATGAAATTTCTTCTCCTGAGAATAAATCTGTTCTCTGACACTGAGTCAATAGAGTGCTCATGCTAACTTAGAAGTAGGGCGAGGGATACTATTTTCATCTAATATATTTAGATTAGATTTGGCATATTTACTTGCATTTGGATACATATTTTCCACAATGTACTCTATCTTATTCATTTGCATTTGTGTATCTGTTTCCTTTTTCTTGAATTAGCAATATCCCATTTGAGAGTACTCAATGAGAGGGTTCTGTATAAAAATATTTTAAGTCTGGAACATTGTGGGTTGACTCAGAAGTTAGCTATAACCAATGCAATTAGATTTGTAAAACGAAGAAAGCTTGAGAAAGTTTTTTTTGATTTTGATTT
This sequence comes from Vulpes vulpes, assembly GCF_048418805.1. Classification (NCBI taxonomy): domain Eukaryota; kingdom Metazoa; phylum Chordata; class Mammalia; order Carnivora; family Canidae; genus Vulpes; species Vulpes vulpes. The sequence continues at coordinate 2,283 of NW_027325708.1, read as the reverse complement.
TTTAGATTTTGTTTTTTCTCCATTTATTTGGCAGAGATAGAGTGCGCATGCACACGAGCACAAACGCAGAAACAGGGGGAGCAGCAGGCAGAGGGAGAAGCAGGCTCGCCACTGAGCAGGAAGTCTGATGTGAGGCTTGATCCCAGGACCCCAGGATCCAACGAAGATGCTTAAGTGGCTGAGCCACCCAGGAGGCCCCCCAAACCCCCTGCCCCGAGAAACGTATAAAGTTAAATTTTTTACCAAAACGAAATTACTTATCTGACATTGAGGGGGGAAAACATAGAATTATGATGATTATGCATTTTGTCATCTCTTCTATTGTGGTGACAATTCTGATGACCTTTTTCGTAGCCATTGTCTAGTTGAATGTTTATATCACCTAGATCTATTCTTAATATGCAGTGAAGAATTATTGCTACACTTCAAATTATTTCCGAAAACCAGAACCTTGATATATGTTCTAATCATGGTCAACAGACCAATTTGAGAAATGACACCAAAGCTTTTCTTGACCTTTTCTTTAGTAATTTGTCATTCATTTGTTTGAGACACATAAAACATAAAAATTATATCACTTTATATAATACTTATTGCATCCATGTAAAGATGATATAAAGTGGGCTCAGTAAAGTTAAGCATCTGAGTGGCTTAGTCAGTGGCTGGGTGGCTCAGTCAGTTAAGCATCTGCCTTCAGCTCAGGTCATCATGATCCCAGGTCATCATGATCCCAGGGTCCTGGGATTGAGCCCTACCTCAAGCCCTACCACCTGCCCCGCTTGCGTGTCTATCACTCTCTGTTCCCCACCTGCTCATCTCTCTCTCTCCAATAAATAAATAAATAAATAAATAAATAAATAAATAAATAAATAAAATCTTAGAAAAAGAAAAAAAAACCCATAGCCATTTTCTCTCAAGTCTCAGAAAGAATACTATTCTCTTTGGTGGGAAAGTGCTGATGTATTTAATCTCATGTATATCATGCATTTTGTTATTTCCTTTTGTATTTATTAAATCCATTCTCTATCCCTCCCTCACCCCAGATTGGTGAGAATACCTGCCTCATAATCTCATCATGACATTTTCTCCCAGATTTGTGTCATCTGCAAGTTTGTCAACAGTGCATATTATATCTTTATGTCATTTATTAATAAGATGTTTAATAAGGTTGTGTCAAGGATGGAGTTTGTTGGCATGCTATCAGAATAATCCCTCCAAGTTGCCATCAAATATTATTTCTTGGGGCTAATTTTTCAGCAGTTTCGAATTAACCGTAAATCATTATTTGAAATAAATTCACCCCCTCCTCAAAGATGTGAGTGACTTTTGGTTTCAAGACATAGAATTCCCCACACTGTTATACTGAGATGTTCTAGTGTGATTCCTTTTGTTGTCATATCCATTTCTCTCTATAACATATTTGGTTTTCCATTTTTCCTGGGCACTTTTCTTTATTCTTGACTTTAAGGCTAGATCAAATTCTAAGTCTTATGTTCAGTATTCTTTGTAAACCTTGTGAAATACATTCATTCACTGCTAAGCATCCAACTTTGAGCTCTCCTTGGCTTAATTCTGTTTTCTTAAATTTCTTACACAAGAGAAACATGTCAGTGTCCTGGAAAAAAGTTTGAAGTTTGGAACTGGATGGAACACTTAACTGATATCATAAGACTCTGACTTCACAGTAGTGCCTTAAATATTAAGAATAGAATAATTATTATTATTTTTTTTTTTTTTAGAATAGAATAATTAAATAAAACCACACGTACTATCAGGGGAATGTCTCCAATTCATGTGTCTGTCTATGAGTATGTGCTTGTATGTGTATTTTACTCTTGAAAGTATTCGGGGAAAGTTGCCATAAAGTAATCATTCCTGATGTATAGTAAGCATACATAAACAAGAAATGATTTACATATTGCATGGGATAATTATTTATTTTAAATATGTAACTAAAGTACATAAACCAGCATATCAGATCATATATCAAGAACCTTTTGGCTCATAATGAAGCTAAATTTTAAAAAGTTAAGCAGTATAAAGAAAAATACTAAATAAATACTGGTAGAGGTGACATTACCAAATAGCAAATTTGTGAGTGTCACATGGGTGAGTGAAATGGGATATATCACTCTAGTGAAGTAGGCCAGGCACTGGTTCAGTGGGTTTTGTGGGTTCAGTGGGTTCCTTCCACTTCCCTTTTTACTCAGTAGCTATTCCCAGTCAGAAGAGTCACCCTGGCCTTGTAACAACACTTCCAACCAACTTTCACTATGGATATTA